>NC_133617.1:237278025-237283025 GCF_048593235.1 Sminthopsis crassicaudata
TATATAAATGTTAGCAATTATTGTCATTGTAATTGTTATGACTATGCCAAAGCTGTGTCTCTCTCTTTTTTTAAATAATGATAAGCTCTTGCATTGTAGGTCCCATAAGAATTTCCAAACAGGAGTAGCCTGAGATTCAGGAGACCTGAATATCAATGTCAGTTTGGCCACACCAGCCATATGATCCTGGGAAAGTCCTCAGTGCCCAAAACTGAAGAGGGGAACCCAGAACTCTGAAAATCCTTGAAGGAGAAAATCTCCTTTAACTCTGCCTCAATAAGGGACACTTCCCCAAGTCTTTTTTCTTTAAATGAATTTAAGTTTTGACTGCTTGAGGGGGGAAGGAAGAGGGAATCGCAAAATTCTGAAAAATCCTTAAAGGAGAAAATCTCCTTCAACTCTGCCTCAGGGAGGGGACTCCACCAGAAGCACAAACAGTTTCATCTTTGTTATCTGGGTGGGGTCCACTCAATCCCAAAACCCATTGAATTAAATTCAAATTCTAGCACTGGCTGAAACCCATCAAGGAGCCAACCTGGGACTCCATTCTTGAGCCCCCTTAAGCTTGTAGGCAAAACTCCCTATTATAAAAAAACCAAACCCTTTCTTTGCAGAGGTGCCAAACATGCCAGCCCTATGCTTGGCACATCTAGGGTCTCTGTCCACTGGAATACTGTTTCCAGTGCCATCCTCTCTCTCCTCACCTATTTCCTTAACCAGAACCTTACTTCCAATCCCCATAATAAGCCTCTTTTATCATTCTAGATTTTCTGGTCTGTAAATTCCTTTATAGAGGACCTCTGTGCCATCAGAAAGGGAGTTCCCCAGAACTCCCTATCCTTGTGCCAAATCCCAAGGGATTGTAGGGGAGCCAATCCTACCTTGTACCCCAAACCTGCCACTAGACTTCATTTAACTCCCTGACCACCAGAAACCCTAATTTCATTGGGTACCCCAAATCTAAACCTCATCAAAACTACAAAATCAGTGAGCTGATCGGAATGATCTCTATATTTTCTTCTAGATCTGACAAGAATTCCTAAATTTATTATTTGCTGAATGTATGAGTAGAAACGAGGTTATAAGATCCTGTGACATTAAAAACTGTCTTGTGATATTTAATATGAAATTCATCCTGGACATCCCACATATCCAGCAAGGTCCCTTTTATAAGCAATGTAGCAACCAAAGTTTTCCTTTCCTTTATCTGAGGATATCACTTTTTATTTTAAAATCTTTGGTGGCTCTCTCTTGTCTCCAGACAAAAAGACATACTCCTGAATCTGGAATTTAAAGTCCTTTACAACCTGGTTCTCAACCTGGTACTTTTCCAGCTTTTGTTCTACTCAGCTCCATTCACGCCACATTCCAGAACAGGCTTACTTGCCATTCTCAAAACTTGGTATTCCATTTCTTGCCTGTATACTTTTGAACACAGTCCTCTATTACTGAAATTCAGTCTTTCACCTCTACTTATTATATTCTCTAGTTTCCAGATGAACTTCCTATGAAGGTCAGGTATTACTTCTTATGCAGACCTTTCCCTGATGCTTTGAATTGTTAGTGCTATTCTCTTCACGTTAAAATGTTATTTTCCCTAGTAGAAAAACAGACTCCTTAAGGACAAGAATTGTTGCATTTTTTTTTTGTTTCCTAGAACAATACTTTACAAACAGTAGGCATTTAATCACCTCCACTCCAAACTTCATGGGAACTCATCACTTCTCATCTCCGCCCTTGACTGCTGGACATCTCCAGGAGTCAGGCTTGTGCCTGGAGATTTTGACTTGTTCCCAGATTTGGCTGTGTGCTCCTGGCTGGGAATATAACTTCTTTCTCGTGCCTACACAGAATTCAAGATGCTTCTTAGTACACAGCAACATGGCAGGTTGCATAGTTGAGGGTGTATAGAAGCCTTGAAGATCCCCCTTGAATCTTCTATCCACATGCTTACAATAACTGATATTACTAATATTCTTCCTGGATTTATTATCCAGTGATTAATATAGCATCCCCTGGCCTCCTAGACACACATTTACATTACCTATTGCTTCCAATAAGAATAGATTGTACTCTTCAACTTCATACCCATCCATATCAATTCTACCATCCCAATTTCTTACTCTAGGTCTACCTGAACCTTCTACTTTGGAACTCCTTCTCTATACTTAACAAAATTTCCCTCTTTTCAGACCACTTCCTCTCTTATTCCTATTATCTCCTAGTATTCATGAAGATCTGGCTTTCTACCCTATGATATGGCATCCCTAAGTTCCTTTTCTAGCACTGCCTATACTTTTGTGCATCACGGTCATGGTGGGAGAGTCAAAATAACTCTTGAACTATAATGCCTCTTGTATACTTTTTTCCTGCCATCACCCACCAATTTCTCTATGGCTCTTACAATCTAAATCTCTCACCCCATCCATATTATGATAGCCATTATCTATTAAACCCTCAAGATATTTTAAATTCAACATGTCAAAAGCAAAACTCACTCCTTTTCTGAAATACTTGATTATTGTCAAGGGCACTTTTAGACTTCTAGTCATCCAAGTTCAATACCCAAAGGTTATTTCTCATTCTCACTCTGATGAGGTTCAAGAAGTCTGTGAAGAATTCACTGGCTTAAGCCATCTTCAAGCCATGGGGCAAAAAGCTTTATTATGATGCTTAGCCAGTGAGCAAAGTTCCTAGTGAACTCATCATTAACAAGGGGGAAGGTGGGAATAACCAGAGGCCTGCAAAGTTCCTAGAAAACTTTTGATTAATAAGGGGAAATATGACAGGCAAATTTCCCAATGGAACTGGCTATTTACAAGGGGAAAGACACCATAAGGCAAGCTAAGTCCCTAAAGAACTTGCCATTAACAAGGAAGAAGGTGAGCAAAGTTCTTAAGAGAAATTGCAATGGGGAGGGGAGGGTCTTATATAATAAAGAAATAACCTCAGGATTGACATCTAGCCTTGCCTTCTGATTGGATACAGTAATTGTGGGAATTCAACAGAAGCCCATTTAAAGCTACCTTAAATTCAATAAAGACTTTCTCCTATCAATCACCAAGTTACCAAGGATCTGATGTATTGCTGTGATCTTATTCACCCTATCAATTCCATCTACATATAAAGTCATTCCAAGTTGCTTAATTTCTTCATAGCATTTCTAGCATATAATCTTGGAGCTACAAGTGAGAATTAGGTAAAAGATGGATACCAAAGGTAGATGAACAGCCCTAAAAAAGGCTCAGCAAACCCTCACACTAAAGGTAAGTATATAGTTGGCACTATATAAATGCTTATTCCCTTACAGACTTCACCACGTGTCCCTGTGTGGGTTCCTTTTCCCTTTTTCCCCACAGCAACTTTTCAGCTTCTTTTTTGTATGTTGTCTACTCCCAAGCTCTCTAATGGCCAGGATTCTTACTTTTTTGCTTGTCTTTTTTATCCCTAATTCTTTAGCACATTGCCTGAGAAGTGCTTGATAAATTATTGTCTTTTTTTCCTTCTTTTTCTTCCTCCCTCCCTCTCTCCCTCCCTTCCTTCTTTCCTTCCCTCCCTTCCTATTTTTCTACATACCATCCTGACCTACTTGCTGTTCTTCACATATAATATTCCAGCTCCATTTGCTATCTCCATGCATTCTGTCCCTTGTGCCTGAGAATTCTGCTTACTAAGTTCTGCTTCTTAAGAGACTTTGGCTTCCTTCAAGAATTGACCCAACTGTACAGAGACTTTTGTCAGTGCCACCAGCTGCTAGCACCTTTCCCTCTCAGGCTATCTCTTCCATCTGCTTTGTATGTATCTTGTTTAAAATGCAAGCTCCTTGAAGACTGAGGCTACTTTTGTTTCTTCTTTGTATCTCCAATACTTTGAGGAGGAAGGAAGGTTATAAATATTTATATAGTGCTTACCATGTGCCAGGCACTGTACTAAGTACATTACAAATAATACTTCATTTTGTTTCACTTAGCCTAACACAGTGGCTGGCACATAATAAGCACTTTATTAAGGTCTGCTGCTTGCTTGATAAATATTAAATAGTTTGCTGACTGAAAGATCCATGACAGTTTTCAACCCATTTGATGCTACATTAATTTTTAGGGATAGGTGATGAGGAAGAATCCTAGACAAGGCACGGTCACCTGAGACATTGATATTAAAATCTTCCACCAAGTTTGGGTTTTCAGGTTGTAATGAAAGTATTCTAACTTCTCTCCTTTTTCATTGAACTCTTTAAACTAATCCCTCTCTTGTTCAGATCTTTGCACAAGCCTCCAATGTCATCACTGGGGAGCATTGAGCACAGAGCAAAGGTAGGAAGCAAAAAAAAGAAAAAAAGAAAAGAAAAGAAAAGAAGAAAAGAAAAAAGGCCCAAATCTGCACGTTTTATTTCATTGGTACATGTATTTAATCCATCTGCAAACTGCTCATTGGATAGCGTTGCTGGCTCCTCTCTCTGGGAACACTAAGGTATGTGTATTCAACAGTGGAAAATAAACATAAGATTTTATTACAAAGTACCACTGCTGCTCCTGGCAGGAGTAATTTGTGCACCTGCATTTTTAAAAATGTTTCAAAGTTTTTCCCCTTGGTGGATTCAGTGGTAACACATATTAGCTTCCCCTCCCGGCCGCCACAACCCACTTGTCATAGGCTCCTGTCGCATCAGTCCTGACTACCTATGTTTTCAGAGCAAATAGCACAGGAAAGTGATGAAGGTCCACTCGTGCCTCAGACAACCTTGGAAATGCCTCCAAGCCTTGGTCCGAAAAGACATGAGGAGGGGCTGAAACCCTAGGCAAAGGGAGAGCATTATGCTTTTTGAGGACAAGAGGGAAATCTTTCAAAAGGAAGGAGAGATAGGTCAGAAGTGGGGTCTGCTAAAACAAAGCTATCTCTGAAGGTCCTGTCTCAGTCTCTTCTGCTGCCATGGACAGAACATTAATGCCAGAAACTGAACACGAGACCCTTCGTGATTCTTCCAGTTGCTTTATGTAATT
>NC_133617.1:237603025-237610525 GCF_048593235.1 Sminthopsis crassicaudata
AATAATATATATAAAGTGCTTTGCAAATCTTAAAATGTTATAAAAATGGTAGCTGCTATAATTGTTGTTGTTTCACATACATTAGCTCCTTTGTTTCCTGGCTTGCAGTATCTTTTGTGGAATGTCATGGAATAGTCTTTTAAGAATTGAAAATTAGTATCACTCAGAGGACAGTAGAGATGCACATGGGAATTATGAGCATAATAAAGAATATTTCAAACTATGAGGAAGACTTGAAGATAAAGATAAAGATGTCATCAAAAAATATACCAATGTAAAAGAAGATGGGGTGCTTCATTTAGTAAGAGGGAGAGATAGCTCATGGACAATCCATACACTCCATTATAAATTCTCAAAAAATGTCTAAAGAAAGTGAGAAAAGTTCCTCCCACATGGAATGAGAATGTCCTGACAAAAACATCTGTGAGAATGTGGTCAACAATAACAGTGGATGAAAAGGTTGCAAACAGTGATGAGGTCACAAGTCCATTTGAGTAATTTGAACATCTCATTTGATCAACACAGCAAACTGTGGGATAGATAGAGCTCTATTTCGCTAAAGGTCATTCATTCATCAATAAGGACTGAGGCTGGCACTAACACCTGGATCTTTTGATTTGTAAGTCATTAGAGGTCATTAATTCCAATTCCTTGTTAAAACACTAGTCCTTATGTCTCCTCTGCTATGTATCTCGCTATTTATAAATGATATAATCCATACATCAATTTGGCACAGAACTGTGATGTAATCTGTTGAGAGGCTACATAGTACAATGTATAAAACACAGGACTTGACCCTAGTTCAAATTCTGGACATTAGACACTAATTGGCTATGTGATCTTGGGTAAGTCAGTTCATATTTTTATGTGTTACCTTCCTCACCTATAAAATTAAGATTACCGCATTATCCCATATGGTTGTATGAGGACCAAATAAATTAACATAAGCAAAGAACTCTATAAACCTAAAAGACAAGCATATACACATATAAATAAATGTGCATACCCATTATATATATATATCTTTTATATACACATACATATATACACACATATACATATATATATGTGCTATTGTTATTATTAATCTCCTAAGAAAACTCTTTAGTTTTGTGGATGTGGCTATCTTTAGAATATTTTTTTTGTGTGGGTACATCACTAGGTTAAGTGACTTGCTTAGGGTGAAATAACAAATTTGTGTCAGAGGCATAGCTTATAACCAAGCCTGTCTTGACTCTGAGGGTACTCCTATATCTGCTATGCCCCTGTGTTTTTGAAAACAATTACACTTCAACAACAATACTGTATGAGGATATATTCTGAGGGAAGTGGATATCTTCAACATAATGAAGATCCAACTCACTTCCATCTGATTAATGTTGGACAGAAACAACATACCCACAAAAGGAACACTGGGAATTGAATGTAAAATATTGGCACTACTGTCTATCTACCCAGGTTACTTATACCTTCGGAATCCAATACTTAACGTGCAACAAGAAAATTGGATTTACACATATATATTGTATCTAGGTTATACTGTAACACATGTAAAATGTATGGAATTGCCTGTCATCTAGGGGAGGGAGGGGAAAATTTGGAAAAATGAATACAAGGGATAATGTTATAAAAAATTACTCATGCATATATACTGTCAAAAATTATAATTATAAAATTAATAAAAAAGTACTTTAAAAAAGAAAAAGAAAACAATTAACAAAATAGAACTAAAATTAAATTATGATTACCAATGCCCTTGTAATTACCTATCCCCAAAGTCATATGCTGAAATTAAACTGAGAGACAAAGCAAGTCAAATCTCTTGAAAAGTGAAAATTTTTCCTCTATAATTGATAAAAATGATGAAAAGGTGATTTCCCTGATGCTAAAGTAGATAAGTAGTTTTAGAAATGTGCTACTGAGCTAAATATGAATCAAAATCACCTAAAATCTCACTAAATTTCCCTGTTTTCCTTCGGTAGGCATGGTAGCATTCCACCAACTGGTCTTATTACAATCATGCAATCATTTGGTATTCTATTAGAGCAATTACTACGGAAATTCACGACGCAACTAGTAGAATCACATTAATGATTCTAAGAAAACTAACTTTGGCATGAAAGTCCCAACTTCTCAAAGAATGTTGAGACATATTTTTAAAAACTGTACAAACTTTAAAATCAATGTTATTTCCCTTAGAGCTTTAGCAAAAGTTCAGTGTAAAAGGATTACATTGAAGAGTACCATATCTTTGCTAAGAAAAGCAAGAAAACAGAACTGTCCTTTAAACCAAAAAAACT
Source organism: Sminthopsis crassicaudata (assembly GCF_048593235.1). Taxonomy (NCBI): domain Eukaryota; kingdom Metazoa; phylum Chordata; class Mammalia; order Dasyuromorphia; family Dasyuridae; genus Sminthopsis; species Sminthopsis crassicaudata. The sequence goes on from NC_133617.1 coordinate 237,605,326, forward strand.
CAAAACAAAACAAAATTGAAAAAAACATATGTATGTCATTTAATCAGAACAAAAATGGCATTCAATGCTCTGTACTTAAAAAACTATCTTTCTTGTTCATTCTGTCTTTACAATGATTAGAAAGCATCCACTCACCTTAAATGCTAGAACTAATGATCAGATTTAATATGACCTCATAAATAATTTAATAATAGACCTAGAAGATCTCATTCCTTATTCTCATTGGTGGGAAATCAATTGCATGGTGCCTGGAAATGACTGACTTTCCATTACATTGTTTTTCCTAATTGCAGTCAAACACAATGTCTCCCTTTAATGGTGCCAGGCTACAGAGAAGAATGCAATTTTTAATAAAAAATTTTTGCAGCTATGAATGCTTAATTACATTTGAATGACAATCATACTCTATATCCTCTAAATCAGTTATCTCAGTAAATAATGTTTGTTGGTGCACACTATCTCTACTTTCATGTTACAAAGTTTAACCCACCCGTTGTTAACTGCCCATAATGACACTTGGTAGATTAAAGTGACATTCAATTTTTGCATCTTTCCCCATATTAAATAGCATTCCTTTAATGTATTTTACAATCTTGTCCCTTTTCAAAAGAATAGAAAATTAGTTTTGATAGCCATTCATTGTTGTAATGGTAATATTGGTCCTACAATTCAGAAAACCACAGGCAGAATTCTCCCTTGGAGTTTCAGTGAATTAATTTCTCAATATACATTTACTTTGAGGTTATATTTCTGCATTTGTATATACAATTTAATTTGTTGTGCTAAGTACTTCTATCAGTTACTTTTAGAGTAGCACAATCTGACTCCAAAACAAAAAAGATAGAGCAAAAAAGCAGGTATGTATATATATATATATATATATATATATATATATATATATATATATATATATATATATATATATATATATATGTATGTATGTATATATATGTATGTATATATATATATGTATATATATGTATGTATATATATGTATATGTATATGTATGTATACATGCACATGGATAGATTAAACAAGAAGACTCTTACATTTTGGAACATGTGTAATAAAAGCTATCTTTGATATAAGTAAATAAATTTAAGGAAATATTAAAATTCAGAATGGAATTCTGACGTTCACAAATCATTCAAATATAGTACTTTCATTTTGGGGAAAGTATCTTCATATGAGAAATTAAACTGGGTGCTAAACCACATGCCCATGTATATATTCATGTATGTATGTATGTATGTATGTATATATGTGTGTGTGCTTGTATTCCTTTGCTCACCTCATTCAAAAATCAACATTAGAAGCCATTATGATATTGAAGACATATTAAATAGTAGTTAAACTGCTTTGAGTGAATTCCCTATTGTATAAAAAGTATGCCAGTGTTTGACTGCCAAAATCAATTAGTCATATTCATTATGCCTCTATTTATTAATGTTGTACACTTTATAATGCATTTGCTGTTGGAACAAAAGAAAGTTATGAAATATCAAATAAGTGTTATGATTACAGTCATAGCAGAAGAAGTAATGATCTTTAGTCATTAATTGGTTACAAAGCCACTGTAAAGATTACATTAGTGGTGACAGATTTATGATCTTTTCTAAGATATAAACCTTTCTAGTTCAGATTTTGCAATAGAAAAATATGTGATTGGTTACAGGTTATTGCCTCCAACAGTTTTATTCATAAGAGAATATTGTGCTTCTGTCTCTTATAATCCACATATACAATGTAATCTTAACAGATGCAATTTTAATCTGTATTGCACTGTTATAATAAAATGGGGCACCATAAGGCTCTTTACTGATATGGGGTTCAGAGTTAATTCAATGAAGCTAAGAATGACTGACTGCTATTAAAAATCAGCAAATAATTAAACCTAACACTAAAATGAATGAAGAACAATGTTGGCATTCCTGCAAGGCTTGATTTTGATGGAATTTACTGTCAAACTGTCACCCCTAAACTTTCAGCAAGAAGTAAAAACTATAATTTGTTTCTCAGCCTTAAAAAAAAACCCATGGTTTCTTTTGTTCCTTTTAGAAGTACTTCAAAATAGTTGAAATTCACAATCCTATACCTACATTCCTGTGTTACAGTTTTCCATTTTGAATATGATGGCTGATTAATGTTTTTTTTTTCTTGCTATTAACATTGAAAGAGTTAAACATAGAAATTTTCAAAATTTTAAAGGTCAATTGAAAACCCTATAAGCCATTAAGACTCAAATTCATAACTCATAAGGACCAAACTGAAGACACATAAATCTCTTATGTCTCCTAGAATTAGCTTACCAAAATACAGTTAGTGGCTATACCCCAGGATTCCCTCCTTTTCCAAAAATGTATCCAACTCCCTGAGCTTATTTCCTCTGCTGATTTTGGCAAGTTGCTCTACATCCAAATCACCATGTTTGAAGAAACTTCACTTCAAATTACTTATGTGCTATAAGCCTTTGGTTTCAGTCATGACCCTATGGCTTTCAAATTAGTTTCTATTTCAAATAGCTTACTAGCACCAGGCTGATTTCCTTTTATGAATATTATCCCTTTTTATTAAATCCCCACTTAACTTTTTTTTTCTTTTGAGTTAACCTGGTTTATCAGTTTCCAAATTGCATTCTTAAAACATGTTTTGGGCACATAAGCACCTGGGCCCTATGATTTTAGACATTATTAAAAAATGCATCTTAAAGACAATAAGATAGAATAGGATATAGAGAGAATTCTGAACTGCCAGACCAAAACTTCAAATATCATTTCTTCTAGTTGAATGATTTTCTCAGTTGGTAGTCTATTCCCATTACAACCTGATCTTCTCTAAGGTCACATTTCCACCTATTGGGTTATATGCTTATAAGGACTGCATTTTCCAATAACAAAAGTTTCTGGTGTCTATTGTATAGTCCCTATATTTAAAATTTGCCATCAATGGAAGTACATTTTTTTTTAAAATTGTGTGATTCAAGAACCCAATGAAGGGAAATTATACAATGCCTCTGGCAAATGTCCTTACTATAAACTGGATTCTAAGAAACTGATTTTTGCAGAAATGATTTAAAAATACATCCTCCACCAACAGCATTGTTTTTAAAACAAAACATTTTGTTTCAATTGCCAGATGCAATGTAACGGAAATTATAACCATAATACTAAGCACCCATATAACTTGAATCTGTCTTAGGATAATGCTTTAGGAACTAACTTCTATTTTTAATTAAACTATGAAACTTTTACAAGGAATTTTTTTCAGACTTGCATTTGTGCTAACAAACAAGGCTAATATTAACAAACTACAGGTAAATCAGAGAGAGATATCTTCAAGAGACATCTTTTGAAAACTAAAATAACTGACTTTATATTATTCTCCATATTGTGTATAATCCTAGCAAACCAGACAACTTTCTTTCATCACACCTGCACCTAGGGGCAATCCCAAGGCTGTCTCCTGACACTAAATAAACTTTCCTGATCGTCTTCATGTGTTGGATAGTGATTTCAATACTTCTCCAATATTTTCCAAGCATTCATGTGGGAGAACATAAGAATCAGTTACAAAGGGGTCAGTATATGTGATAGTCAATTACTTTATAACATTCAAATTCTAGAGTCATTTGGCATAATTTTGCTTTATTGCATGAGTAGAAGCATCAAAACTTGGCTACAGGTAGAAATAAATAAAATCAATCAATCATCACTTATTAAGCAGCTACTACGTGCTTGGTACTTTATATTCCTTCTTCTATATTCAAAGAATTTATAATCTACTATGATTTTATAATCATACAACATATGAATATAAAAGAAAAAATGGATAAAATTCAAAGGAATGTTATGGAACAGCACTAATGAGAAAAATATATATTTAAGAGAAATGGACATATCAAATTATCTCTTATAAGGGGTAGTACCTTGAATTTTAGAAAATCTTTTACTTCTCATCCTGCTAAATTCTGTTCTTAACCTATTTCAATATTTTCCATTTTCCACTTCTAATTGTGCTATTTAATGTAATTACACAAAGTTTATCATAAATTCATTACTCTTATTCTATTCACCAAAAATAAATGATATGAATGAAATTATGAAGATAACTAATATCATGTTTAACCTTTATACTTATTCTTTATAAGCATTCTTTATATTCATTTTTTTTTGGTTTCAGAAATGACCATTTCAGCTTGACTTTTTGTTATGAAATGCTATATCAGTAACTTCCTAATGTGATCAGGATAGTCTATTTACATTCTACCTTTCAGGAATTTAAGAAATATATAGTGAGGAGAGAGCAACAACTATTTTTTTTTTAAGCATCATCAAACGACTTCTGGAATTGATGTATTTCTATGCCAATCTCTCTTCACAGAGAACACTGAATGGGAGATGGGTCAGCAAATAATATTCTTGTCTTTTTAAAATTTCTCCACCTTAGTCCAGTGGCCGTGATCAAGGATTTGCTTTCCCAAGGGAGTAGAAATTTATATTAAAAAATCATTGCACATCATATCATTCCATTCTGCATGAGCATTAGTTTCTACTCATAAGGGGACTTAGGATTCAAGCTAGTATAAATAATGAGCTATTGCTTATTTTGAGAGGGCAAATAAGGGAATGAGAGTTGTTAGCTTGGGGAAGCCTGCCTTTGGTTTCACTAGAAAGGGATTGCTTACTTTGCTGCTAGGAGCAGCCCAGTGCACAGTTAACTCAAAGTTGTCTCTCTACCTTTGTGGACACATACTCACCCAAGGAAACTCACTGTTACTGTAGATACAGTAATCCTGGCAACAACAAAAAAAATCACTTTTGTTCCAACTCCAAAATTGCTGTCAAGGCTCAAGAGACTATAAACAACATCTTTCACTGCTCTGACCCCCATGCAAATTTAAATCCCCCAACCTTTCTGAGCACTGTTGGTGAGCAGCCCCATTACATCTTAATGACTGTCATTAATTTCTAAAGAGTGTTAATTTCAGATTTTTAATCACCCCTTAACTATTCAATTAAATTTCAATAAAATGTTAAGTACTTACAAGTCTTCTCATTTTTCCTAAAATACTTACCACATTAACATGACCAAGGTCCAGTAGTAAGAGCGAATGAAATTAGATGATACAGCACTATTATAATTCCTTTCAGTGAACTAAAAAAATCACTATGTACAAACACATTAGTAGGAATTCAAGAT
>NC_133617.1:237615525-237738025 GCF_048593235.1 Sminthopsis crassicaudata
AGTAATAGAAAGGTTGCTTTTCTTTATCACTCAACTAATAGTGTTTGTATCGTTCATTCAGAAAAGGATTGGGTAACAAAAATCAACTGTCCTGAACTTCACTGATTGTATTATCAAATGGCATCATATTATCTCAGCTTTCTTTGCATCCTTAAATAAATATGAAATAAATTTATTTCTCTCCACACAATTTTGCTTTTAAATGATGCATGTATAAGGTTATACAATTAGAGCCGCCTAAAAATGTTGGGTATTTCCAAGTGTTGCATTTGTTTTCACATACCTGCAGGGTGTTTAATTTTGTGTCCTAAGCATCATTGGGGCAAACCTGCTGTCTTTTAAATCTATTTTAGCCTTTCAAAAAGATAAAAACACCATCATTTGTTCTTTCAGGAAGTATGAGGTCCTTATTTCTTCTGTACATTCTTACTCATGTTGATGGAAACTATGTCCACTTACAGAGCCCTTAGGTTGGAGGACATAGGTCTGAATTAATTCTCTGATCCTTACTTTTAAATGTGTGACCTTGAAGAAATAATTTTATCTTTTAAGGCTTAATTATTTCTCCAATAAAAATTAGTGATTAGACAAGATGACATCAGTTTCCTTCTAGCTCAAGATCTTATAATAATGATGACATATGGAGTCAGAAGACATGAGTTCAAATCCTTCTAATTTTGTGAGCATTACTTATGTGACATTATTTCTCCCTAGTCCCTTTTTATTCTAGACAAAATGAGGGAATTTCACCTAGCTTTTTAAACTTCCTTCTAGCTTTACATTTTATGATTCCACAATCCTTCTTATGTCTTTTAGTATTCACTTCCTGCTGTTTGTACTAAATTCTATCATTAAATAAGAATTTTTTTCCCCCACAAAATCTATAGCATCTTAGATCAGCAAAACCCATTTCTAAAGTTTTAAATAATTTGCATCAAGAAATTTCAGGAGAAGAATAGATGTTTTAACTTAGAGGACTAAAACAAAAAGACAACTCATTATTGCTCCAAAGTTAAATATAATTTTTGTTGTCTGAATGACAACACTTTAAAGATTATTATAAAAAAAAACACAACTAAACTGAACAATTAAAAATAAAAGTCAAACATAGAGCATAGCATAGTGGAAAGAGTGCAAAATTTGGTCTTAGAGAACGAAGATCCAAATTTCAGGTTTGCTACTTACTAATTCTATGAACGTAGCCAAGTCACAACTTCTATAAATCCTTATTTCCTCATAGGAAGAAAGTTAACCTAGACAATTTCTAAAACTCTTTTAAGCTCTAAATCTATGATGCTTTGATCTCAAAATATATTTTTAAAAATACAATATTCAAATACACATATGCACACACAAATAAATAGAAATAGGTTTCACAAATAGGTAAATATTGGTTATATTCTTTGTAGTGAACTTTTTATGATTCTCATATGTGGATATTTACTCATTTGTAACCATTAAATAAATGAAAAGAATGACCTAATCTAACCCAGTATTTTAAAAATGAGATTTCTTTATTTTTATTTAAAGGTTTAAAAAAATCTTATTTCAGATTCTAAACTTACAAAATTTAAAGTGTACATGCTTGCCATTCTGAACCATTTGATTAAATTAAACCACAGGAAACTCTCCCAAGTCCTAATGAAGCAGCAATTACATGTAAAAAGGGAGACAAGCCAAAAAAGTCTTCTTCCAGTATTTTTTTTCAAACATCAGGATAAAATATAAATGCCTAAGTTTTCAGTTTACTGATATCCTCATTTTATTAGTCTTTGATGGGAATGGGTGGTGACTGATGGCAGAATCACACTGCAATAGCCCACCCCATCACACCCAATCTGTGGAGATGAAGAGATCTGCAATGCTTTATTTTCTTTTAAAGGAAAGAAAATGAAAGAAAGAAAGAAAGAAAGAAAGAAAGAAAGAAAGAAAGAAAGAAAGAAAGAAAGAAAGAAAGAAAGAAAGAAAGAAAGAAAGAAAGAAAGAAAGAAAGAAAGAAAGAAAGAAAGAAAGAAAGAAAGAAAGAAAGAAAGAAAGAAAGAAAGAAAGAAAGAAAGAAAGAAAGAAAGAAAGAAAGAAAGAAAGAAAGAGAAAGAAAGAGAGAGAGAGAGAGAGAGAGAGAAAGAAAGAAAGAGAGAAAGAAAGAGAGAAAGAGAGAGAGAAAGAAAGAGAGAGAGAAAGAGAGAGAAAGAAAGAAAGAAAGGGAAAGTGAGAGAGAAAGAAAGAGAGAGAGAAAGAAAGAAAGGGAAAGGGAGAGGAAGAGGAAGGAAGGAAGAAGAAGAAGAAGAAGAAGAAGAAGAAGAAGAAGAAGAAGAAGAAGAAGAAGAAGAAGAAGAAGAAGAAGAAGAAGAAGAAGAAGAAGAAGAAGAAGAAGAAGAAGAAGAAGAAGAAGAAGAAAGAAAGAAAGAAAGAAAGAAAGAAAGAAAGAAAGAAAGAAAGAAAGAAAGAAAGAAAGAAAGAAAGAAAGAAAGAAAGAAAGAAAGAAAGAAAGAAAGAAAGAAAGAAAGAAAGAAAGAAAGAAAGAAAGAAAGAAAGAAAGAAAGAAAGAAAGAAAGAAAGAAAGAAAGAAAGAAAGAAAGAAAGAAAGAAAGAAAGAAAGAAGAAAGAGAGAGAGAAAGAAAGAAATAGGAGAAGAGGAGGAGGAGGGAGGGAAGGAGGGAGAAAGGAAGGAACAAAAGAATGAAGAAATGAAAAAATGAAGGAAAGAAAAGAAAAGACAAAACCCATGGTTGGAGGGAATCTAGATTAGTTTAGAAATTATCCAGATTTAAAGTTTAAAGAAAATTGTGACTTTTGCATTTTAACCAATAATTACTTTGATCTTGCAAGATTATTTATATATATATATATATATATATATATATATATATATACATATATATATGTATATACATACATATAATGCACACATATAATAGTGAGAAAGAATATAATTTCAATGAGAAATAAAAATTAAAACATTCTTTTTCTGTAAGGAAAAGACAAAATGTGATGATTATTTTGGGGTGAGGGATGTCCTCCCCACTCCAAATTTGTTTCTTTCTGAATATTACTAAGGATTTTACAAATGCATGGTAATTTTTTTAACTGAGAAAGTTATAGGAATCTGACTACAGCTTGGTCATAGGTGGTAATCTTGCATTATTTCCAGGCATTCAGCATCACACTGATTACATGTGATGGTCCATTTTAGCATAATAAGGCAGAGAGGTCTTGGAATAGAGAAGACACAGAAATAATGTCGAAAGCAATCCTTCACATTTGGATTTTACCATATCAAGTGCAAATAGTGAACTTAAACATGAAAATGCAATTTGCTCCTTCTAAAGTCTACATTCTTATCTCTCTTCAAAAACACACATTCATTTCCAACGCCTCAAGGTAAAGAGGAGGACATCTATCACAAGTACGGAGAACAGCAAAAGGATTTAAAAGCAATCTTTTCATAATGTTTCTTTGGCAGAGAAGTGGAGTTATGAGTTACTCAAAATTCATAAAGATTATTAAGTTTACCTCCGCACAGAGGATGTGCCACCGCTGTATCTCCCAAACCATTCTGTCAGTATTCCAGCTCAAAACTATTGAGAATCTATCTCTGGTTCAGGACATCCATCCATTTTGCAGCATTAGTGCTCTGCTGCATAAAATAAAGGCTGTGTCCCATTAGAGAAACAAATTGCTTTCAGTGGAACAAGCCTGCAATATCCTCACCAAATTCACAGTGCTCATCCTTTCTATCCTTATTCTTTCCTGTAAGTGATTTTAACAATCAAGTAAGTTCCTGTTTCTTCAAGTTTACTCCAGATTATCAACTCTGATACTTGTATGTCTGTGTCTGTTGGGTTATTTGAATGATTACCTGATCCCCTGAAGCCTTTTGTCATTACTGAGCTTGCAACCACCACCAGTGACCCCTCATGGTAAGAAAACCAGAGTAACAGCAAGTGTTTCTGTTCAATGATTCCCAAATTTATAGCTGATCTAAACTGGGCCTATAAGTTTCGTGTTTTTTCTTCTGACTCTTCTCTTAGGTCTATGGAAAGTTATGAAACAGATTTTTCTAGTCCTCTCAGGAGCAAGGCCAGGTTCACAATTTGACCTCAGAAGCACAGCAGTGCTCCAAAGCAAGAAAGCCTGATAGAATAGAGTATTAGTGTTCTCTGACAAGCATAACATAAGCTATAATATCCACCGTACAGAAATATTACTTATGGGAGATGACAAGGAATGGATCAGAGGGAAAAAAAGGCTATGATTTAATTACATAAAAACAACACACACACACACACACACACAGAGGTGCAGTTTAATTCCAACTATTATTTGGATTACCATGGATAAAGGTTCAATATTCTTTTGAAAATTAACTTATTGACTATAGAACTAACCAATCAGCTCTGTCTGTCCCATTAAATTACCCAATTTTAACTTCCTAGAAATGCTAAAAATAGTACTACGATTCCCAACATTACAAAATAGGAAGACTTTTAAAATTAAACATTTATCTATTAGATAGTTATTGTTTGGGCCAAATTGTTTCAGGACTAGCCCATGCTCACCTGATTGCATACAATGAATATTGGAAATTAATACTGACAAAGGAAATTGGACTTTGAAGTCTTATTGAAACCATTTCTAGCCAAAGGGCTGTGGAGTAAATTCCCTGTAGAGGTGCTTCCATCTGAAACCCAAGGGCATCTATGTTACTGAAAGTTGTGCATACAAAACTTATTGCTCAATGACAAGAGAAAAGACCCTGAAACTGTTATTATCTTGATACAGGATTCCTGAGCTAACCCTCTTATATGCTCCATAATAATGCACAGTTATCTTTTATTTTTTCGCACTTCATCATACATTCCATTAAAAGGAGCACATTTTGAGGCAAGAATGATAAGCTATTTAGACAGAAGGTAGTGATTCAAAAACTGCAAAACTTCAGCTTTCAAAAATAGCCTAAGTGACCTCTTACAATACTCTGACCACTCCACCGCAAGCGGGAGGCAACCCCTGTGAAGAGTGAATTCTGGCAAAGTTCTCTCTTCACAGATGATGCACAGCTTAAGCTATAATGAGTTTTTGGGTTACAAATGCTGAACGCATTAATATTCCTTGATGATAATTATCACAGTATAAGCACCTTTCCCAATGTGAGTAGCATAAAGCAACTGAAGCAGCATTTTTACTACATTTGAAACAAGCTGGAAAATGGGATTTTCTACTCTTGTAACCTGAGGTCAACATACATCAAGCTATGCATATTAAGTACACCTCTGCCTATATCATACCCCTCTATACTGCTCTTCCTTTCTCCATTTCTCTCTGTTTCACCAAATAGATGCCACGTGCCTTTCTTATGCATTCTTTCATATTAAATTCTCCACGTGTGTATGGATATATGGTACAGAGACACACAAACTCAAAGCAATATGTATTTTCCCCCCAATCATAATAAATCCTACTTTCTCTTCTTACCAGAATACAAATAGTAAATAAGATCAGTAAGCCCTGTTTTGCAGATGAGATGTGTCTCTGTGCAGTTTGAAGGGAAGCTGTGGTCACTGGCTGCATATAAAACAGAATGAAAATTAGATGCTAACAAATAGTCTCTTAAAGGAGAAAAAAAAGCGTGCTACATATAAATCTGAACAAAACCATTGATCTTTATCTTTATACTTTAAAAACTAAAAGCAATATTAAATGTTGAGAGATTTAAATATCAATCCCAAACCAAAAATATGATGGTAGGAATGATGTTAAAATCATATTTCCTGGTAATAATACTTTTACCTATAGCTCTTAGACATGAATATTTGATTTTATTTAGGAAAAAAAAGTGTTAAGCTAATACCTATTATTATTTAAAACACATTAAGGACTGACTGTTATAAAATATATAAACTATGTATACATCTATGTAAAAGACATTTATTAAGTATCTACTATGTGACAACTATGAATAGTATTTTATCAAATAAGTAGGTGGTATTTCTTAATCTTGACTGAACATTGGCAATATCTGTCATATTATACGTGCAATAAATGTGGAAGAAATGTAAAGAACTCTATCACAATTTGATTTAAGATGTCAACCCTTGAATGGGTAATAAACTGATTTCTATCCACTTCCAACATAACCCACCCCATACTCTTAGCCACCAAAGGGGTAAAGCAATTCTATTTTAAAGTCATTTTGATGCTGAGAGCTTAAAACATCAAAATATGTCTTATTATTTCCCTTTCTATACACCGTGATGCCATTTTAGTAGGCTGTACAAATAATCCCCTCTGGCCCTTTGACAAAGCAGTGACAACACAAGAACCAATCTGAACCTAAAAACAAGAATTGATTTAGGTGTTTTGGGGGTGTAAAATCTGCTGAACTCATTTGTGCCATGTTACCCACACTTCATTTAGAAAATATGCCATGCTACAACTGTTCTAAGTAATCCAACATCATTTTTACTTATGTGCTGCAAAAAAGAAAAAATGTCTTAAAATCCCATTTGAATCTATGGCAGGGTTTTGAGGGAGTCTTTGCTAAATATTTAACAGCACTATCGGCTTATTAAATACTATAATGTGAAAGCCGTGAAAGGATGATATACAGTGCTTGCCATTTTTTTTTTCACTTAATGCTGGTGCTCGTTTTGAACACTCTGCAAGCCCATTCATCAGCAGAACTGATGCATTTTAAAAAGTACTCATTTACTAGCAGATAAATGTGGTTAGAGAACCTTTTTAGTAGAAAAATGACTGAAAACCTATGTGGTTTTATGGTGCAAAATTTGCTTTACTGTGGTTAGGAAGAAAAAACCTTGCAAACATTCAAAAGATCATTTTGAAAAAATATAGAATAAAAGCTCTGAAATAAAAAAAAATATTACAAAACAAGTCAGGTGTATGTATAGTTTACTGGAATTTAAATTCACTAAAATGTGCCAAGTGAAATACTACCATTTGATAAGGCCCACCCCACAATCAAGTATAAACCATCAAGTACATAGTTCCTAATGAAACTATTCACTGCATGTTGCTTCTGACCTTGACACTGTTGACAACTGGCTTAATTTGCATCCATTCACAGACTTGTATATGTATATGTAATACATATGGATGTGCATAGGTATGTATGTTTATATATAAATATGCATATATATACACACATATATATATACATATATATATATATATTTATATTCTTTTGTGTACATCCAGCAAAATTCTTCTTTTAAACTGATTACCTCTCTTAAGCAGGGAATTATACTAATTCAGCCCAAGGATGGGCAATAGAAACTCACTGAAAACATGTTTCAATCCACAAAGAAACATAATGATATAGCCCAATTTAAAGAAAGATTTCTTTCCACTGGATAGCCTGTAGAGCAAGCATTTATTCTGTAAATACTGCAACAATGATGATCTGTCCCCCCCCAGTTCTCAGTGGAGACTCTTGCTTCTGAAAATGTCTTGTGGTGACTTACTAAATTCAGGCTATTTCAATTAGTATTACTGCACATTAAAAATTAATTGCATTACAGAGTGGATTAAGGTTTAAATTTCAATTCTACAGTGCGTGCACTAGAAATGACAGCTAAAAATCAATGCTCTTTGGCCTACAATCGGAAGTGTGTACGGCCGAATAGTGTGGGACTGGCGTCACTGGCCAAGCAGTTTTAAAAGATTTGATAGTTCAATTGAAGGTGTGTCAGTTCTAATTCTAGATTTCAGTATGAATGTTGCACAGTAGCTTGATATTAAAAGAAAAACAGCTGCATAACAACCTGAAAAAAACAAATGGACATGAGCTCTAAATTGATAACAAAAAAGAGTAACATTCAAGAAAAATTCATGTATAAACATCTATAGGCTCAAAGCAAATCTTATTGATGGCAATATTTTTAAGGCAGAAAATTCCGAGATTATATATATATATATATATATATATATATATATATATATATATATATATATATATTGCTTCCCAATTAGTTATTGGTTTAAAGCAGTGGTTAACATATGTAATAAATAAATGCCTTTATCTGTGTCTGAAAGGTAATATTAATGTACACATAGAAGAAATCTAAGAAAGAACAGAAGACAAAAATGTTTCTAAAGCAGTAATCCCAACTAGATTCCCTTTTGTGAATTACTGGATATGGGATGGGGCATGGGGGACAAGGGGAAAGAAGGGGACAACATATGAGCCTTTCTGTTCTCAATTCAGAGTATCTCCCACCCAGAAATATTTGGGAAAAGAGACCTATCCCTTTTTGCTCACAGTAAATTCATTCTTTTAAGAAGCTGATGATGAGGAACACCATGCTCCCAGTCAACAAACCAAAGTGGCATCAATAAAAAGCCACCCAGGATACCTGGGTTTGGAATTGAACTGTGATTGGTGTGTACCTAAGAGGAAAAATGAGGTCCACAATGTTCCTAAAGATCCCCTCTGTGCTGCACTGGTGGCCAACAGCAAGTTCGGCAGCAAGAGAGTAAAGAAGATGGGAAGTAATAATAACAATAAAAAGAATAATCTGGTGCAAATGGACCCCAAGGTGTAGTAGTCATCCCTGTGCAACAATCACCCTTCACTGCAATTTACTGATGTGGCTTCATTACAATACAGCATAGAAAGGGGGTAATGTACAAGGCATACTATTTAAAGCTACATGACTTGCAGCAAGCAGCACACACCTACCCAGAGCAGGCACTGCCTTAAGAGCCCAGTTAAAGAGGCCACCTTCAATTCGGATTCTTCAAAATTCAAATAACCTGTAAGAAATTGAAATAAAGGTGTGGTATGTATGTATGGTGTGTGTGGAGGTGGGGGGGAGAGGAGAATAGAAAGGAGAGAAGGTGGGAAGGAGTAGGTTTCTTGCAATATAAAACAAAAAAAAATCTCAACACTATTGGTTTTCAAATAGAAATTTTTTTTTAAAAAGCAAAGATAACCACTTGCATTATTGGATAATAGGGAGCAATTACCTTTATCTTCCTCTTATTTCCCCAACAATGAAAGGAAACAGGTTTAAGCTCAACTATACCAACACAAACATCACTTAGCAGAAGAAAAAGATTCATTTACCACTTCTTATCTGTCAAAGTTCAAAGCCCTATTTTTTATCCAGTGTATAGAAGACATTGGCACCAGTGTGTTAAGGAGAAGAGGAGATTCTTTTCTCACCAAGGATCATTGAGTATGTCATTGGTTAATTCCTGCTCTATGCTCCTCATTAGCATTACTCTCAAGTTTCTGGTTATCATATCCGAAATATTAAGACATAATAACTACGAAGGTGCAGATAATTGGATATTAACCAGAACATACTTGACTGGGCAGGAGGTAGGGCCTTGCTTAAACTAATCCTGAAATGTATTAATCACCAATTAATGAAAGAGTTTCGAATTCATTTTCCATTATAGAACACCTCCGAGTATCTAAGCTTTTTCTAACAAAATGACTTGGAATAACAGGATAGGAATAAGAAACACACCAATGTGACGCTGGAACCAATTAAATCACTTTGCCCTGTTGTCAGGTTTACAGAAATATAAAATCCAGCACTGATTGTCTTTTGGAAAATTTAGGGCTAGGGATATGATAAAGGGAAGATATCTTTTAGAGTTCAATGGCTTTCATTTAGATTCTAAATTTATCTGTGCTAAAGCCCATGCTATGGTTCAATATTTCATCACAGAACTGTTCTAACATCACTTGAGTTCTTTTGTATCAACTGAGCTATATCTAGGTTATATCTATACCTATGAGAAATAGGTAAAGTCTTAAAGCGCAATGACAATTAATTAGACATTTGAAGTATTGCAAAACACAGTGACCATCATGTAATTCACATTTGTATAGTGCTATAAAGTCTAGGAAGAGCTCTACACATGGAGATTGGGATTCATTTAGATTTTAGGAAATTTCTGTAGTTGAAATTCAAAGAGTCCCAAGAAACTGGTGCCCAATGCATAATACAAACAATAGGTACTCAATAGATTTTGTTGAGTGAATAAATGACTACGTTAATAGCTGAAAGATGAATATCTGAAAAGCCACAAGAAAGGGTCATGTATCAAGAAAGGGGAAAAAATAGTAGAAAATGAGTGTGTGATGGGGGAAGAGACAATTCTCCACTACTTTAATGTGGTTGTATACTTTTCATTCTTTGATTTTGGGGTGTTTTACTCACTTTCTATATGCTGGAGGAAAAAAGTACTATATCTATCATGCAAAAAATTTCTTAAAATGTTCCGAGTCCAAATACTTGTAAAAAGATAATCCTTTACAGAAACAACACACACCCTTAAAGAACAAACAAGTCAAGTAATGAAATATGTGTTAGCTATTTGTCTATTCATTAAAAAAAAAAAATCCTTCCATTAAAACAGCATGGCTTTCAGATAACCCTAAATGGCTTACATTATTTTTACTTTTTTTTAAGTGTTGTTAGGATAATGGGCAATGCCGGAGATGGGGCTGAGATGCCATTATTTCTCTGTTTTTTTTTTTTTCCTCCCAGCCCTGTTTCATTTAATTTGATGGAAATAACAAGTAAACTCCTATTATCCATCTGTGGGTTTTTTATTCTGTTGTTTGTTGACTTTAATTTTAGTAATTCTTAAATAAGCACTCAGAGCAGATGAACTAAGATATGCAAGCAAGTAGTCCTTTTTATCAACAATTTTGCCATAGAAATACACAAACATTTCAATGGCTCTTCATTAGCAAACAAATCAACAAGTGATATTTTAATGCATGACTTTATTCCATCTCTGTGGGGACTGTAGTTGAGAGTGTGATGTACAGTACAGAGAAAGGAATCATCAGCCACAATGTCCCAGGGCTCTCTCCAATGAGGACTTCTCAGCCCCTGCTTAAAGAGTGCATTTAATTGACTGATAGACAGTAGCTTCTTTGTTCACAGAAGACAGGGAAGTAATGGCAGCTTGAAAATCGTACCATCTACAGGGTCTCCTGAGACTAGTAACAGGGGGATATGTGTCAGGAATAAATAAATAATCTAATTATTAAGCCACTTCCTGTCAAGTTAACTCCAATTTGTTGGCTTTTGAAGGCAACAAAACGAGGCATTTTTCCTCATTATGCTTCTCTTTTTATACCACTGGTAATCACAGGCGGATTAAAGGGTGCCTGATTGGTTTTTTTGTCAAGGAACTGAGAAGCAGCCAACAGTACAGAAAAACAGAGTTGGGGTTAGAAGAAATTTCATGCTTGTCTCCTTTCCAGCTCCCTAACAGCCCACACTGCTGCCCCATACAGTGCCGCCAGCTGTACAGCAAATGTGTACCCCTCCAACTGAGGCCTACCGGGCCACAGGCGCCATCCTGAGAGCTGTGAGATACCTTGCAATCTTGGCAGGTAGCTACTGCTGTCATAGGCATAATTCTAAAGGTGACCTACGAAACCCCGTCAGCTCACCAAATGCAACAATATGAGCAGCTGAAGTTCGACACCCACTCTCCATATTGCCTTCTTTTGTTTTTGTACACTGCTGATGGCACCGAAACCAGGAAATAATCTGGGGAGGGGGAGGAAAGGAGGGATGTGGGGTAGAAGGTCATCAGAGGTATTTTCTTTGTCTATGTGATCTGGACCTAGGGAAATAAGAATCCAGGAGGAAATAGATATTTGCCTGTACTTAAAAAAAAAAATTACATGGTTTCCTCTTCCAGTCCCTCAAACATACTCTAGATATTCAGACACAATACCAAGAATATCAAACATGTGTTTGAGTAACTGACACACTTAGGACACATTGCACATGAAGTTGAAAGTGAGAACGCCATCACCCATTCAATCTTCATTGTCACAGAGTTCTATGTCACATGTCATCAGTTTTGATTCTTATGGTAGATACACTTCTTCCTGCACCTCACTATATAGTGCTGAGATGAATCTGTTGGCATTCAGCAGAACTGAATAGCAACCACATTAATCTGAGATAGTCACAAAAGAACTGGCCTAAAAATCAATGAGTAAGAAACTAAATCTTTGAACATAGACTTGGACAGAGTCCACAACCTTAAGGACATTAAAATAAAAGGAACGTCTAAGAGTCTTTGCTGGGGACTTTTAACAGAGAGTCAATGCCAATCCTTTACCTTATTTTATCTTTGGCCATCAGAGTTAAAAAAGGACAGATCCAAAACACCCACACACAAAAAGGATCATAGCTGGATAAGCAACCTGATTTCTGTTTAACTCCATAGGACTGGCCTGAAATATATCAGGACAAATTTTCTTAAAGAGTTGAAGAGGAAGGAACACATGCATCTGGCTTGACCCCTTGAAAGTTCAATCTGATCCATGATAAGAGAGAGAGGACAAAATAGTCTATTCCTTTGGAGCACGTGCTGGGAATAGAAGAGAGTCTTACAAGGAACCGGAATGGGACTTTTAAGTCTGGTGAACAGCACTGCTCGGGCATGTTTACAGCTGCAGATGCCCTTTCTGAATACATCTTGAATTTTTGTTAAATTGCGCAGATAATTAAACCCTCTTCATATTTACAGTCTGCTTCATTGGTACCATGAATTCTGTTTTCAGTTACTGTCTGCATATTCCCTCTCTGAACAATTTCATACTAAGCAATAACACTTCATTTTACATAAGTTTTATCTGATGTCCCCATACAGAGCTGCCAGCTGTACAGCAAATGTGCGGCTCTCAAACTGAGGCCTACTAGGCCACAGACTCCATCCTGAGATCTGTAAGGCACCTTGCTGTCATTGGCAAGCTTTCCCTACTATCACTGTTACCATCTCTCCACACTACACACAACTTAAAATCATCTGATTATTAGAATTTGTGGTCCACACTCCATTTTATCCTTTATTTAATCTATCCCCAGATCACACATTTGTTTAAATGTTTTGGCTGGTTTACAAATCATGCAGCCATCTGCACAGTAGGTGTGACACCATTTTTTTAGACAAAAGTTACGTTATAAACAAAGATAAAGTCATTTGAAATGCTTTGGTGTTTGTTATTCTGCCTGGTTCACTTGGACCAACTCTAAGAAATAAATAGAATTATCTGTGTAAATCGATGAACATCTATGAAAAACAACACCCAGCAGAACACAGAGCTTGCTCCATTACCTACGTTAATATCATGACAGCTGAGGAGAGATGACCTGGCCCACTTCTCATCTCTCCTGTACAGATGGCTATTAAAGAGAAAGTATCCCTTTTGTATGGTCCATGTAGAAACCCTTTATGGGTTTTTCAAATAAGCCAGCATTGCCCACATGAGGGTAGCTTTCTGTTAGCATTAAACAGTGCAGATTTCATCTTTTAAAAAATCTAACTCTTGATGAAATAAAACAGCATTTCATCATATTTAACACCAAATCCTGATGATGCCTTAGTGTTCTAAACAATCTGATTAAACATGATTTTTAAGATTTGACAAATCTCTCTCTCATTGAGACTAGATATAAGTAAATACAAGACTCGAAAGGCTGATGATAACTTTCCAGACTCTCCGAGAATAGAATACTTCCATCTACCTCCAATCTCCTTTCCCTCTTCCCCCTTACAGGGTTAATTTTCATTCCTTTTTCAAAATGTTGAGTGATAACAGAAACAAAAGGGAATAGGTAGCCTGTCATCTTCCTAAGAACAGATCCATATCTTTGGATTTTTTTCCCCCTTAAGACATAAAGTTCCAAAAACCATCACAGATTTCATAATGTTGGTTTTAGTTCATCCTAAAGGAAAGGAGACTTAAACTGTAAAGCTAAAGCAGTGATACCTAAGGTCACAAAGGTGTAATGAAGATGAGCTACTTCTGATATTCCATCCATAGAACACATGGAAGGAGTAGAATACCATGTGTGATCTGTCATCAGATTTCAGAATATATCAAAATCCCATGGTGTGACAACAGGCTAAATTTTTACCAATTTGAAGCAAACTGATGTAGGCATTTTTACTTTGCTTATATCAGTGATGGGATTTACAGGTGACCTAATACATATTGTATGTTACTCTCTATTTTATAAATAGAAGAGTTGATACAGTTTTAGTCTGAACACTGTTACAATTTATCCAAATATGTTACTATCAAAGTGATATATAAAAGATACTATATTCTTTTGCATTCCTATAATAGATATAGATATGTCTGTATTGAAAACAATACCAACATTTATTTATTTTTATATCATAGCTGTGCTATCTATCTAAAGATAAGTAAGATATTTTACTAATAAATTTTATACAGATACATATGACATACATGTATATATATATATGTATATATAAAGAAAGATATCTATCTATATGTCTTTACTGATAAAAAAAAAAAGAAAAGATCATTTCCAAAGTTGCTTCTCTGGAGGATACATTTATTACATCATAGAAATGCTATAAACCCTACCAGTAAGTATCCCAGGACTTCCCTTACATGTATTTTTTGTTCTTCCCATTGTTTTCATACAACTTATTTCCCCCTCATAACTAACCTAATTGGAACTACCAAAAAAACCCTAAACATCCAAATTAAAAAGAAAAGAAATAGTATTTCTTTGACTCTTTAAGACCACTGTAAAAAAGTTCTGTCATAAAGGCTTGTATCCAAACCTTCTTCCACCCTTTTCTTTTGCTTGCCTTACTCCTCAAAACTTCTGGTAGGGTGAGAAAGAAGTGGTTATTTCCATTTCAGTACCATTCATTCTCCATAATCCATGTAAGTCGTGGTGAACTACTAAGATGATGGCATTTTTCTTCCTTTTTATCATTTTTCTGTCAGGCCGATCAGCCCTCAATGGTAAATGTGCTGCTTGGTTGTGCATCGCCAGCAGCTCGCAATTTGCTCACTATGTTTCATGAGACAGTTGTTTGTGGCTGTTTGGAACACATTTACCTCTTTGGGGATTTATACGCTAGATGCAATGCCAACCTCCATAGTGATCGAGATTTCTTTCTAACTAAAATAGATAATTAGAGGCTGGTAATTATTGGTCAAGAATTATCAGAGTGAAAAAATTAAGCTCCTCATAAATAGTTCTTGGCAATGTCATCTCTTTACATTATCTCATGCCTAACAGCACTTTATTCAGAGTACTTACAAATTTACACTACTGCTGTTGAGCCTCATAATTTTATATGGGGCAATTCTTTTGCTGGGTTAAACATATTTGAACTCTGAATTTGGTGCCACTTTTCCCCATACAAGATCAAATCAAAAGATATATTCGTATTTCAATGAAATGCTAATCAAAATAACATAATATCAAACTTAAAACAGAAAAAGAAATATTTACTATGTTAGAAGAAAATAAAAGAAAGGTACATGATGGTATAAATGAATGAAACATATAAATCATAATACCTGACATTGCTTCTTGCTGAATTCTCAGGTCAAATGCTAACTGTAAACTATTTGAGCTGAACAAAGAAAGATGAGAAAACCTTTCTTTCTCATCTGCACAGACTCTAAAAGGGCCTCTTTCTCCAGGAAATATGTTAGAGTGTTTTGTTGTTTGGGGTTTTTTATGTATAAAGAAGAAAAGAAACTCCTAAATAGTCATTGGTCTGTTTTTTTATTGAAACAATGTCAAAATATGTTGGCAGGTCAGTTGGCATTTTTTCTTTAATAGACATAAGTCAAATCCCTCATGTATTTTCATTGAATAAACATCCCTGAAGCTCAGAAAATGTGTCTACATCTAGTTGCAAAATGGCCCTTAAACAGTCTTTTTTTATGAATCAGGTAGAAGCATTGATATTTTTCCTCTATAAATGTCTTCTACCAATAGGTAGAGATAGACTTGTTCTACAGAAACCTAGAAGCACATTTGACACAAACCATTGGAATGATATTGTTTCAGTATACAAGGAAACTAATATAAATTATTTTTGTTGCAAAAGATAGAGATTATATCTCATTGGATTATCTGTAGCTTTTGTTTTCTGTTTGGTAAAAGAATCCCATCTATTAAAATAAAAGGAATGAACAAGTAAATCTGTAAAAGTACTATATACCCCTGGACCTACTCACACACAAAAAAAGAATAAGAATCTTTTCAAATAGTTATTAATCCTCTTCTCCTGCTAAATACTTCATTGAGATAATCTTTCAATTAGACTCCCCCCCAAAAAAAAACAACAACAACAACAACCATGCACATATACACCTAAAAATACCTAGTCTCAGTGAAGGTATTTTGGCCCAATGATAAAAACTGCCTTATTAACAAGAGTACGTATAACATTGGAAATTTTTTTTTTAAATCTTAGCCTTTGTGACACTTTCCTGTAATGCATATTCTCTGAATATTGAGTTTAAGAACTGAGATGGATGACCAAATGATAGAGCAATTACATTAATATTTATTTATTTCAGCCTTGTAAGTACAAAAGAATCAATTTTTAAAATAGTATTCATGAATGTATAGAAAATTCATAAAGATGAATGTGATTTAGTTCTCTGATGAAGAACGAATTGTTAAAAGTCCCAAACCTAAGAGATAGAAGGGCCATATAATCTATTACACTACAACACAGGACAAGGAGAAAGATGTGGAGAAAACATTAATGGTATAAGGAATGGAAACTAAAGGCTAAAATATATATATAAACAAAATGTGAGAGAAAGATCAGGTATATATAATGAATGTTTCATGATCATAAAACCTCAAATTAAGAAAACAGACTTTTGCAATCTTATGCTTAATATTCAGTTCAGGTTGTAAATGTGTGAGAAGAGCATTAACTGTTTATGATGTAAAATATACCAGATTTGTTAAGCAGACTCATTAAGGGATAAATAATAAATCTTATGCAGAATACAACTAATCAAAAGCATGCTGTACAAATCTCTGCACTTTCCATGAGACATATTATTATAAGAAAGATTTTATATTAAGTGCATATAAACATATAGTTATGTCTATGCTCAGTGTGAATGACAGCTATGTCACTCAAGAAATTAAAGGCTTCTTCCTCTACAAACAATCTTCATCCAACCTTCCAAACAGAAAGAAGTTTCAACAAATAGGAGAAACTATTCGTACTTATCATTTGGGAAGAAGGTAGGTTTTTGTTACTCTTGAAATGAGATTTTTCTTATCTATTGAATTAAAAGATTTAGTATGTGAATAAATTGAGAGAAACTTTTTGAGAAATCAGATGGGAAGATGATGGCAACAAAAATTCCAATTGAGTGTTTCTGACATTACATCATTATCCTTTAACATCAAATCTTAGTATCCTTCATTTGCTATGCACATTAGAATAAAAGAAAATCCTGATTAAAAATAGACATAAACTTAAAAAGTTTCCCTTTTAGACATTATTTTTATTAGTTTTGAAATTTAAACAATTAAATAGGAGCTTTTGAAATGTATTTGTCCCTTGACAAATCTGAAAATGTAAAACTAAATACAATAGGCATGCTTTTTGACCAATTTGCTTTTATTCACTGATATTTCTTTTCATTAATTTATGCTATAGTATTTTGTTTCATGCTGCATTTTAACTGGGACTCTTTATGTAAAAAACTTTTTTTGTGGAAAAATACAACCACAAACTAGTTGGAAATTTGGGGCAATCTTTCCAGAAATATGGAGGTTGTTGAAGAAATAGGAGATTTCACAAAACTGGATCTGTGTCCCTTTGCAGTAGCACAAGGGAATGTTTATGCTATGATAAAATATCACAAAACAAGCATAAAATAAATGACTCTCAATCTTTCTTCACAGTATAAAATTTTAAAAAAAATACAAAGTAGTATAAAATAATAGGAATTGTCATTTTACTAGCAAACAAAAGATCTGCTTGATAAAGTTTAATTGGCTTATATAACTCTCAATGCCATTACTGAGTGCTTATCAAATTAAAAAAAAATATTAGTTAACCTTTGGGGAATGAAGAAATAAAGGGACTCTAAGGTAAAAGAAAAAGCTTGAGTTCCTTTTTATCCAATCTCTTAACTTATAAAAACTTTTAATATCACCATTATTTCAGGAATCTTTAATCAAACTATTTTATAAAGATATGGGTGAAATTTGGTGGGCTTGGAAGGGAGAATGTGTAGAAATTAATATTATATAATTCTTTACATGACCTTTATGTTTACAATCATTTCCATATTGTTCAAATTGCATATATAAAACTATTTTCACAGCTATTCAATTTATTTATGTTTCCCAGTGACAAAAACTCACCAGTTTAGATTTTGGTACAAATATGCTTGAGCAACACACAGTAGTATCATTACCATAATAACTTCTGAAATTAAAACCTGTCTAAAACTCTATGGAAAGCTAACATCCAGTTCATTAACCATTCCTGTTAGTTTGTTTTCAATAATGCAAAAATGATTAGAAGTTTAATTTGTTAATCACCTGTGTTTTGACTGGCAGTAGATATATAATCCTCTACAGAAGTCTAAACTAGCCCTTGCAGAAAATAAAACGTGCTAATGCCTTATCAGGCCTAATAATATGAATAAAAAAATCAGTCATGCCTGGGTAAATCATTGAAGGTTGAACAATTAATTCCTCCTTAACTCTGTTTAATTATATAGGCAATGATGAACACAAGTAGGAGAAAAGTCTATTTTTAATAAGATTTAGAGCATCACTCACCAATCATGTGATTTGCAACATGAACCTGAATATCCCATTCATTGTAGAAAACCATCTGACACTTGATGCACTGATAGGTCTTCTTCTGAGGAAACAAGTATAGACAAAGTTTACTTAAAAACATTATCCAACTCATTTTTTGTCTCCCATTTAGCTACTTATTGTGCTAAACTTGGGCTATTCCCTGAAAGTATGGCTGTAAATTTGCTGTTAAATTAAAATTTTAGCTCAGTTTCAAGCTATTTAAATCTCACTAAGGTAAGTTAGAACAAATATAATACCATTATTAAAAGTCCTATATAACTACCTAATTTCTGTCTCAAAGTTTTAGAACCTTTTCAAAGATGAACTGCATAATAATCAGGTTGCTTCAAATGTGGAAACTGAGGCACTGGTGGAGAGTTTGGGAATTAAATTAAATTGGTACAGTGGAAGAAAAGGTGTGTTATTTTATTTTTGGAGATCCTTCACCAAAATCACCTGATTTTCTCTTTCCTTTGGGGAAGAAGGAGAGAGGAGGAAGAATAAAGAGAAAAAAGGAAAAACAATAGAAAGAGATGGGGAAGAGAGGAAGGAGAGGAAAAAAACAATGTTGTGGGAATCAAAAGACATGATGTTTGAATCCCAGGTCTCTCAGTTGCTATAAGCATGGTCTGCAGTAAATGACCTAACTTCTCTGGGCCTCAGTTTCTTCATCTGTAAAGTGAGGGAATTGGTCATTTCTAAAATCCTATCATTTTTATCATCTATTTTTGAGTAAATGGGAAATCCAGAACTAGAACAGAAAAATTTGTCTGGCACTTCATTTAGTAAACACAGTGGAAAATTAGTGGGAATACACTCTTAAATCTCATCAAGATCAACTAGGTTATTTTTTTAGAACAGACTTCTGCTAGAGGAAAAATAATTTGCTTTCTGACTAATCTCTAAAAAAAAAAACCCTATCTTTTAATGATAAAGAAATGTAACATAATTTTAGCTAATTTATTCTGCTCAATTTATTTAATTGATATCCAAAAGTAATACCACTATTAAGTTAAGCAGATTGAGGGTGGGAATTTATAAATACATAACTATTAGTATTCAGTCAAAAAATTCCAGATGATATTTCATAAAAATTTCACAAATAAGTGTCTAGCTAAGATTTAGGATTCCCCAAAGCAGAATTTCTCCCATTAGTAGACAGAAAGACCCATGAATACAGGTATCAGGATTTCAAAGCTTCATTTTGCTTGTATCCCAGAATAGCATTTAGAAGCTCTATGGATAGTTTTCCCAATTGTGAAATTAGTGTCTGTTGTATTGGGTGTGTGTTGTATAGGATGTGTGGGTAGGTTGGGGGGAATGGTAGGTATAACAGATGACCTCATGAGGCTTTCTTTAGCTCTAATATTCTACACTTTATTGATTTATTGATTAATTACATTCACAACTGATAAGTCATATAAATCCATGATTATATTTTCACCGAAAAGCTTTTGGGAAATCAAAAAAAAAAAATGGACAAAAAAAGAATCACTTTTTTAAAATAATCTTTTACTGATTCTCCAGTTTGCCAAATCTTGAGAATGATTATATTGTCATAGTCAAATATCACATTTTCTTATGGTATTATCAACCATTCCTGCTTTTTTTCTGAGACAATTGAAGGAAATGTTAATTATATTATAATAATATTTGTGGCAAATTTGGCTATGAAGGTTTTTAGTTTAAAATGCACATTCTTGAGTATGACTAATTTTAAAGATAAGAAATTTTATAAAATTCAACAAAATCAAATGTAGAAGACTTCAAATTATAAACACTAGTAATTTAACATCCTCTCAATCAGCATAATTTTTAGCATTTATTTTTCTATAACTGTAGATAGTAGCCTTTGTAAAGTACAGGGTGGAGTGGGGGGTGGGGGTGAGTAGAGGGAGGAAGTATGTATTTTCAACTGAGGTAACCAGAGACAGAATAATCTAGCACTGTCTGTATAGAAGGCAGACGCATATGAACTGAATGTGTTGAATCTAAATCTAACACAGATTTTTTAAAACCCTGACAATCACCACAGAAGATTTATAATGCTGAGCTGTTTACAAGATGCTTTTGATGTTGACATATAGAGCAACATGTGTTGTATAAATAACAATCAGTCCTTTTTCTTTAACATTATTTCCCTTTAGAACTAGTTAGAAAATATTTCTTACTCCCCGATGACCAACATTATATATTGTTTATTAGCATACTTCTAGCATTATTCCTGATATGTGACCTTGCTGAAAAACAAAGAAACATAAACTTAATGGCTGGTCTTTTCTCTTGTTAGCACAGTAAAACATACACCATGTCGAGGACTGTCTCCAAAAATTATGACTGATGAATATGTTGATGGAATAGACCCAATTTTTGTAGTCTAATAATAAAGAATAAAATTACTTGACAAGCCCCCCAAAGCACTTACAAAGAGTTTCAAAATAATCTGATGTATTTTCAGATCTATATATGTGCAAGTTTTGTGTGTATGTGAGTATGACGGGTGCTTTTTATCAGCAATAAGAAATAAAACAATTTTAAGGCTTAAAACAATTTCTAAAATACTATGGTTCACTTTTATTAACTAGGCAATATTCTAATATCTTAATATATAAACTTGTGATTCAATGAGATAAGGATGGAGTATAATTAAAAACATAGTATAATAATTTTTAAATTGTAGCAAAAATTCAGGATCTTTCCCCAGTTTTCATATTTCCAAAATAAAAATCTATTTTTAAGACTAAAAAAGGAAATTATTTTAGGATCATTATTATAATTATTTTATTGTCATAATACAAAATAAAATCTTTTTAAGTTTTTTTAAATACCTATGAGAATATAGCATTTTAGATTTAGAAGCAACTTTACATTTCTTGTCTCTTCCTGTTCAACGCAACAATCTTCTTATGATACTTTAACATCAGCTTCATTTTTTGAACGATTCTAATTACTAAAAGTTCATTATGGTGAGCCAGAATCTGGCTTCCTCATCTTCTAACCATTGATTCTGATAATGTGTTGGTTTGCTTTTTTGAATAACAAAGAACAAGTTCAATTCTGCCTTAAAAACAAAACAAACAAAAAAAACCACAATATTTCAGTTTTCTTAAGACAACTATCATGGTAACCTCAAGTCTTTTCTTCTCAAAATTAAGTAGTTTCTTGAACAGTTCCTCATATTATGTGGTGTCTTGGCCCTGTACAATCCTAGCTGTCCTCCTTTGGGGATATGCTCATCAACATCTCTCTTAAAATGAGGTGGCCTAGCTGAAAAAAAAAGATTGAAAATACAGTCTGACCAGTGTGAAAAATGATAATGGGGAAAGAGGATACTATGGCCTCCCTTTGGAATGCAGGGAAGGAGGGAGGGATGAAGAAAGGAAAAGAGAGAGAGAGAGAGAGAGAGAGAGAGAGAGAGAGAGAGAGAGAGAGAGAGAGAGAGAGAGAGAGAAAGAGAGAGAGAGAGAGAGAGAATAGAAAAAAAAAAAAGACAAGTCAGATGATTTTTCTTAAAAGCAGATAAAAGTAGAAACAGCACTTCTATTGTTTTGGCCCCAGATTGGCCTTTATCAACGCTTAAGTTGTCAATTTGCTTGAAATGCTAATTTGGTACAATTTTTAAAAGACTTTTTTTTTTTCATTAGCCCTTTTTTAATGTGCTACTTGGGAGTGGGATTGTCACTTCCTGATTGTTCTCTTTTGTTTTCTGATACTGATAGATGTAATTATCAGGGATACAACTTTTTCTTAGCACCTCATTATTTTTGATTGATTTTGAGAACAATTTAAATGTGCCTTTTTGACATTTTTGTTTTCAGTTATACTCTGGTTAAGGCACTCTGAGACTTTCAGGAAAGAGCACTTCATAAATTAAAAAAATGATTAGGATAATTAATAATGTATAGGAACTTTTTAAAACACTAAATCTTCTGATTAACCCAACCCCATTCTATTCATGTCTTTATTCTATATTCCAATAACATTATATACTACACTTAATTTATAGGACACTAATTTGTACTTTCTTATAACACTATAAATATTTTCCAGATATCCTTGTATTAAGTTAAAATTTTGCATTGTGAGATGATATTCATTTGCATATTACTTTTTGAATACCTTTTTTTTTAATACCTTTTTTTTGACTGATTTATAACTAATGCACAAGTACTTTGAGATCAAGGATAGAATCACAAAAAAAGCTGAAGTTAGAAGGAGTTTCAGAGACCATGTAGTCTCATGGACACCTAAAAAAAAAAAAAAAAAAAAAAAGACTCATGATATCTCCAAAAAGGAGCTATTTGACTTAAGTTAGAAGATTGCAGTAAGAGAGATATCTTAGAAGGTAGTCTATTGTATTTCTGTATAACTCTGGTAGAAAATATTTTCTTACATTAAGTAGAAATTTGCCTCATTATTATAGGATTGGAAACTTAGAACTAGAAAGGAAATTTAGATACCATTGAGTTCAAGCTCTCCAATTTATGTGTGAAGAAACTGGGATTTTGAGATTAACTGGCCCGCTCTGGGAAACACAACTACTAGGAATATAAGATAGATTTTGAACCCAGGTCATCCATCTTTATTTCCAGTGCTTTATGGCTTAAACTACGTATCTTCCCATTGCTTTCTAGAGCTAAATAGAACAAATTTGACATTTTTTTTTGTTATGCCCATAAAAATGTTTCTTATGTTATTATGCTCAATAAACAGTGGGTATTCTATATGCCTGGCTGATTACATGACCTTTTGAGGATTCAGGAATACAGTTCCTTCTTAACTGCACTGGAATAAATGCAAAAAATGTCTATTACTGGCATTCTTTGGGGCCTTCTGCCTATATGACTCATAGAAGCTAGCCAAAGAACTCTAGTTGTTGTTAGTATTACTTTCTGACTGCTTAACCTAAAGCTTCCAACAATCTTCAACTCCTCAAACCCAGACATAGCTCTTGTCCCTAAAATCCTAATCAACACTGTTCAAATTTTCTCCAAGTCTTAAGTGGCTTGAGTACACTTAGCAGAGAAAAGTAAAAAACTTAGTTGTGATTTAGTGTCCTAAATGAAGTCTTGTGGGGAGATTACAGGAGGGAAAGGGGGATCCTGCATTAGCAATATGTAGAATAACCCTGAAAAATTAGCTGCCACCTAAATAACTTTCAAATCACCATTTATTACAAACAAGGAATTGAAAAGGAAATATAGTGTAGAGGATGTCTTTTGAGAAAAGTATGAACAAAAAAAAAGTTGGACATGTCACATGAAAAGAATGAGAGAGATGGTCAGTGCACAGACCACATTAGTATTCTTGGGATGTCCAAAGAAAAAATACTCCCAGCACCTTGGGTAGACCTTCTGCGGTAAAGGAAGGAACTAAGCCTTTATTAAATACCTACAATATGTAAGACCCCAAGCTGAGCACTTCACAAATATTAGTTCATTTCATTCTCACAGCAACCCTGTGAGGCATATTTTACAATTGAGGAAACTGAGTCAAATAGAAGTTAAATGACTTGCCTAGGGTCAGCGACCAGGAAGCATGTCAGGTTTTCTTACTCCAAAACTCAGGCTTTTCCAATTCCAAGCCCAAGACTGTCCACTTCATCATCTAACTGCCAATGGGGTAAACTTAATAGCTGATATGAACAAACAAATAATACAAGATGGGTTGTGACATATCATTACATGACATGTATATCGTGGAAATCACAGGTCCTTTGGAGTATGGAAGAATAAATTGATGTATGCTAATCATTTGTCAAATAAGTGCAAAGAATGGCAGGTGAAGGAACAATTACTTTTGAATGTTCCCTCCCAGCATTGCTATTTAAACTTTGAAATAGTATATTTAGTGAAAAGTTTGGAAAGTCTGTCTCTCAAGCAAAATTCTAAATATCTGCAATGTGTTTTTATGGACATCAAAAATTATATGGTCTAAGTTTCCCACTCTCTTTTTTCTCCCTGATATTATCATCCCTTTAATAGCACTTTTTTCCTTACTTTAGCTGACTGGTTAGTCAAGGGCTTTCTTCAATATCATGGACTATTTCCTTTTTCCTGGTTAATTTTGAGTTCCTGAGGGGAACATGTCTTTTTCCTTGCTAACTGTCTCCCAACTCTGCTTCATATTTGCCACTCCTAGTATATAATTTACCTCTTATTTTTGTCTGTAAACTCTTCTCAATAAATCTTCCTTTTGACAAAGAAAATGGCCATTGTAAATTTGTCACATGTCTATTTTGAATTAGGTATTGCTACCTTGACCTCATAATTTATACTACTAAAAATTGAGAATCTGTTCAAAAAAGGATTATATGAAAACTTTTCTGGAGACATGGAAGGCATATACATATACATTTATATATGTATATAAATTTCAAATAAATTCATATTTTATATATATATATATATATTTGCTTTAGTAGACCTTTTATGCTATCAAATGCATATCATAATTAATAATTTGGCAAATATAGGCCACTACTAAATCTTTTAAAAAATTCAATAACCCAAAAAGTAAATCTTTATTAGAATTGATGTATTTATTTTACATAATATTACAAGGATATAAACTCAACCTCCTTTCATCCCACCTCATTATTTATTCCTAGGATGGATATTAAGTACTTTATTAAAATTTTTACCATCCCTCAATCTCTAGCATCCTTTTTTGCTTCCTGGGAAAAGTGTATAAATATTCTTGCATGCAGGCAGATGAATGATACAACTGATTAGTGTGTGTGTATGTGTGTATATCTATATAGATATATATGTACATATTATATATATCTATATAGATATACACACATATATATGTATACACCTATACATATATAAACATATAGATAATAGATGTGTGTGTATATTGTCAATTTGTGTTTTAAAAAAGAATCCTTCTAACATTCTTAAAGATTTAGAGCAATTTTTCATGTGGAAGTTAAGTGGTGATCTCCTATTGAGTTCTTTCCTATTTTTGGAGTATAAAGAGTCCTGAGAATGCAATTAGTAAAATTCTGAGTTAGATAATTAGTTGGATATGTGACACTGAGCAAATCATTTAATTTCTCTCAGTCTCAGTTTCCTCCTCTGTAAAATAAAAGG
Organism: Sminthopsis crassicaudata; assembly: GCF_048593235.1. NCBI lineage: Eukaryota > Metazoa > Chordata > Mammalia > Dasyuromorphia > Dasyuridae > Sminthopsis > Sminthopsis crassicaudata. The sequence goes on from NC_133617.1 coordinate 237,641,273, forward strand.
GTTAGGTTCAAAGTCCTCTGAGGTTCCTTGTATCATCTATTACATATTATTGGATCTCTCTCTCTTATCATTTTTCTTTTTACCTCCTCTCACCCAATGACACTCACTCTTTCTTGCTTTTAAAATTTTAATAGCTATCCATCCCTGTGAATTTAAACTTAATTTTGGGGAGAATTTTAAAAGCACAGAGTTTTAAGTCACTTCTACTAACAATCTATTCTGATGCCTTATTGTTTGTTTGTTTTTTTTGTTTTGTTTTGTTTTGTTTTTTTTCTGAGGCTGGGGTTAAGTGACTTGCCCAGGGTCACACAGCTAGGAAGTGGTAAGTGTCTGAGACCACATTTGAACCCGGGTCCTCCTGAATACAAGGCTGGTGCTCTATCCAATGTGCCCCCTAGCTGCCCCCTGATGCCTCATTGTCAGACAGAGTTGATTTTGGGCTCTCAGAAACTAAGTCAGAAAAGCCCAACTACCTTAGTTGATTTTAGAGAGGTTTATCGCCACTAGTTTGGCCACCAAGTGACAGCATAATATAAAATCTGTTTATGTAGGTGCACATGAATTGTGATACCTGTTGGTAAAGGGAATTCCCACATGGATAATGAAAATTACAGATCTTCTAACATAATGAAGACAGTCTTGGAGCATTAAGCACTTGGTGGTCAAACTGTAAGCCTCCATGGAACAATGGATCTATGCAGTTTTAGAATATAGAACCTATTAACTATTATAAGAGATGAACATGTGGTGAAACATGTAGTGAAAAGTGGGCTCGATTTGGAGGCAAAGATCCTGGAATGAATTCTTCCTCTTACTCTATAGGAGAGCTTTTTATTTCATCTCCCATCCCTCAGATATCTTTCTCTAATGTCTGATTAAAAAAAAAAAAAAGGTGGCCCTTATCCTTGCCAAGTTCAAACCTTCTAATTCAGAGGAAGGAAAAAAAATTTTTTTCTGCCATGAGCCATTTGGAAATTTATAATACCATTTGTTGGTCATACAAAATTATTAATTTATATAATTCAAGCAATAGGAGAGTGTTGTTCCTAACTTTCCGTTTATAGTCTGTAATTGTCTTATCAAATGACTTCATCCATATGGACTATGGACTGGATATTCCTCACCACTGTATCAATGCCTTCTTGATTCCAACATGTCCTGTCTTATTCAGCAGATTAAGATTTTCCTTATACGAGTACCATTTTTCTCTAATTTTCAACCTCTTTTTATATACTGATTCTTTCCTTGCTACCATAAACATGCCCATATATCTTTCATTTTAAAAATAAATAAAGTGGACAAAAACAAAAATAAAAAAAAACCTTCTTAAAATTCTCATACTTTCTAGATATTGTTATACCATTCCTTCACTATTCAGCTAAACTTGAAAAAAATACATGTACTTGCTAATACCCCTTCCTTTCATCTAATTCTCTTCTAAATCTTCTGCTATCTGACTTCCAACCTCCTTGTTTAACTGAATTGCCTTGAAGATTAAGAGAATATCATTAATCTCTTAATTGTCTATCAATCTTCATTTTTTTAGATCTTTATAGAGCATCTCATCATTAGTCACCTTCTCTTAGAGATTCTCTCCTCTTTGCTTTTTCATAATTGTTACTTCTTAGTTTTCCTAATAGATATCTGACAGCTATTTCTCAACCTACTTTATACATGTCATGCTCACTAACTTTGTGCTCTGTCCTGGGCCCTTTTCTTTTTTCTCTATGCTATCTCACCTTGGTGATATCATCAGTTCCCATAGGCTCAAACATTTTCCCTCAGTTGATAATCCTCACAACTATATATTTAGCCCTATTCTCTGTGCTGAACATCAGTCCCACAGAACTGCCTATTTTGGGGATATCTCAAATTGGATTCTGTGAGATAATTCAAACTTAACATGTCCAAATAAGAATCCAATCCTCCTCTGTTCTGAATTTCTATATTACTATTGAGGATATCACCATCTTTCCAGTTACTAGGTTCACAATAAGTTTAGTGATATCCATCCTCTCCTTGGTTGGAAAAGTGATTTCCTAAAGCAGAAGTCTAAACATGTTACTTTCCTACTCATTTATTCCACTGGCTCTCTGTTAGTCTCAGGATCCAAAGCCGTCTGTTTGGCCTTTATAACCTGGTCCCTTGCTAATTTCCAAGTTTTTTTACACATCATTCCCTGCAATGTACTCTAAAATGCAATCATACTAGCCTATTTGCTGTTCTTCTCATTTCATCATGTGTTTTTTGCCCTGACTGTCCTCCATGCTCAACAAACTTCCCCTCCTTATTCTACTTCTTAGTATTGTTAGCTTCCTTCAAGGCTCAACTCAAATGAGACATTCTACAGAAGGCCTGTTCTGATTCCTCTGATCCATTATAGCCTTCTTCTCTAATATTATCTTCTATCTATTTTGTGAAGATCTTGTATGTACACATTTATGCCCATAATGTTCCCCATAAAAATAGAATGTTTTTGAAAGTTCTGATTAAAATGTGAGCTCTCTGAGGTCAGGGACAATGATTTTATTTTATTTTTTTATGTTTTCTTAGATCTCAACACAGTGCTGGCATATAGAATAAGGTCTTAATAAATTTTCCCTCATCAAAAAATGAGACAATTGAACTAGATAGCCTCTTAGGTCCAGTCTAACTCTAAATCTTTAATCTTATTAACCTATGAAATATTTTTGCTGTCCTGATCTCTGAATATGTAAATTTGCTTCTTAGGGAGAAAGAGAATGGGAAGAAAGTGTTTCTATAAAACAACACAGAATACTTTGCTACTTGGAATAGAATATTTTTAAACACACATGAAATACAAGGACAGTATTCTTCCAACTGGCTTCTGGGGAAAAAAAATTTAGTACTTATTCTAGTAAGTCTCCACAGGTGGTCTGTGGATCTCTCCACTTGCTACCATGAAAATTTAATAGGGAATGTGATGGTGCATGAGGGCAAATAGGTGAGGAGAAATATAGGGCAGAAAATCAAATGGTAATCAGTTGAGGCAGTTGGATGGTGCAATGAATAGACACCAGACCTGAAGTCAGGAAGACTCATTTTCCCAAGTTCAGATCTGACCTCAGACATTCACTAGTTATGTGACCATGGGAAAAAAATCACTTAACCTTGTTTGTCTCAGTTTCACCATCTGTAAATAAGACAGAGAAGAAGATGGTGAACCACACCAGCATCTCTACCTAAAATAAAACCCCAAATGAGGTCACAGAGAGTCAGAAAACCGAAAAATGACTAAAATAACAACAAAAGTTTTCTGAGACACAAAACCCAATAACTTGGAAATTATATGAAAATAGATGGCAGAAAGTAAACAGCTCATATAGATGTGAAGAAGGACATGGAGCAGAAAGGAAAAAAAAAATCATCCTATGAGTTAGAAAGACCTGATTTCATGTTCTTCCTGTTCTTCTAGCTGTATGACCTTGGGTAAGTCATTTATTTTCTGAATGTCCCAGAAACCATAATTTACAAAGCAGGCACAAACCTGCAAATACAGAGGAGTTGTTTTTATTTAAATCACAAAAATAGTCCCTTCTACCCGAGGTCTCTCCTCGACTAAAAGAAATCTATTATATACACATTCTTCTTATTGGCTGGCTCAGATGTTTGACCCACTAAGAAAAATTTTGAGATGTCACATATACTTGATGATACTTAAGCAACTCTTAGTAGGAACCCCTATCCTGGGATATTTCAATAGACCCACATCACCATAAAAATAGTCATTATTAGGAACTAAAATAGACTTTTATTTTTGGAATACCTTCATATTTATAAACTCTAATTCCTAAAGCTTCAAAGCCTAAATCAATTTTATCAATAATGGGTATCTGGATAAGGTAGAATAGGAATTGTAACCCCAAAAGGATTGGAAGAGGCATGAGTAAAGGCTTAAAAATAATATCTTAGGTCTTGATATGGATAGACAGGGAAAAGTCATGACAATGAACTTCCTAGAGACTCATGAAGCATCAGAAACATTTTCACAAATAATATGGTGATACAACTCAGAAATTCACTGCTTTATATGATTCGACTGGTACAAACTTTACAGGGAGAATGCTATATTGAGAAAGAAAGATATTGAGAATAATAACTGAGAAAATAAATTCTCCTCTCCATTAGAGCTGGTGAAATTTGAAAATACAACAAAACTCTTTAATTCAAATTACAAATTCAAAATTTGGGATACTCAATAAAAATTATAGAATTATAGAAATATGTATTATGTGTGTTGGTGGTAAATGATGGCAAAATAACAACCTAACCTATTTCATTAGTGTAAAGATTCCCTCCACCAAGAGAGATTGCAACCAGTCTATAATATAGTAGAAAATTAATATGCAATAGTATGAGACTCAAAGAGGTTAAATAAAAGGCCAAGGGGCACATAGCTAATAAGTTATAGAGGCAAAATCTGAACCCTGATTTTTCTGGTCTCATGTTCAATGCTCTACAGAGCATGCTTTCTCTATATAATATGAATATTAACATAAATCAAGTGTTCATTAAAATAGGTCAGATAGAATGTATAATTAGCACCATTATATGAGGATTGACTACATGCATCTGACAATAATAAAAAAACCAATTCCTATGATTAATATTTTCCACTAATAGTTTTCAATCAATTAGTCTACTTTTTCAAACTATAAACAGGAAATCTCTGAACAGAAATGAATAAAGAGTTAATTATCATGGATGCTAGCAAGAAAAAAAACAAAAATAAATCAATTTAACAAATATTTCTTTAGTACCTACTGTGTACTAGCATTATAATAGACAGCATGGGAGATTTGTTTTTAAGTTCAAGGCAGGGTCAATTCAATTCACTTTTGCAATCAATCATTTGTTAAGTAACTTCAGTGTAACAGACATAGAGGATACAAAAACAAAAATCAAAACTCCCTGTCCTCAAAGAGCTTATATCTAGTGAAGAGTTCTCTTTACTCAAAGAATTAATCCCAAAATTAACATGTATTTTAAATGATGGTATTCAAATGCCAGGTAACATATGACTAGACTAGTGATATAGGTAATGTCAATTATGAGGCAAGTAGGTGGCAAAGTGGATACTGAGTTCAAATTTGACCTAAGGTACTAGCTATATGACTATGGCAAATCATTTAATGTTGCTTACTTCAGTTCCTCATGTGTAAAATAAGCTGGAGAAGGAAATGGCAAATCATTCCAGTATCTTTGCCAAGAAAACCCTAAATGGAGTCACAAAGAGTTATATTTGAAACAATTGCCTCAACACAACAAATGTCTACTATAAAAGAGCCTTTCTCTGCTCAGTCTCTTGCACAGTTCCTGATATATTAATGAATGTTTACTGATTGAGTCAGAGAGATATGGGCTAGGATAGTCAGAGGAAGGTTATATTAGAAGCAAGACTTCAGTTAACACTTAATGAATAGCATTATATAATAATAATAGTAGGAAGGAGGGCATTCCATAATACTGAGAATGAATTAAAGGGATGAGAGGAAATTAACTTGACCAAAGAGATGGCTTCTTCTCTCAAAGGGTTAACAGTTTAATTAGGGTGGTTTGATAGCCATAAGAACAGAAGAAAGAAAAAGGAAAAAAATCTATGATGTATGTTAGAATAAAGTCTAGAAAAACTTTTAATGTTCAAAAAACTTAAATTTTAGTAGTTGGAGTGGTAGATGCATGCTATTTGGTTCACACAACAACAAAAGGGGGAAATATATCTAAATTTGCTTTTGAAACAGTGATTAATTTTAACAAACATTTAGAATTTCTGCAAAGATCTGAACTCAATTCAATATATCTCTTCCCATTGTAGAAGAAAAGAAAGAAACAAAATATTTTGGTGTTCATGATTTTTAAAAAAATTAACACAAATATGCAAACAATTATTCTGATTTGGGCAGCATAATAATAGACTTACTAATAAATGAGAAAACAAATTTATTGCCCAAAAAGATTTTAAATGAGTCTCCTAGATTTCTTTTCAAAGTAAATAAGTGCAATTATTGGCATATCAAAAAGTAACTATAGTTTCTAAAGGTGAGGACTAAATGAGTCACTGTGAGAATATGATTCCATATTCATTAATATTTAATAAATTGGCATGAATGGAGTCATTTACTTAGATTGTAGAAATTTAAATAAGGATCAAACATTCTAGCTTTCCCTTAAATACTTAGGATCATATATTCACTAATAAATATATTTTAAAATCCTAAAGATTACTAAATCTTGTTTTGCAGATGAGTCCCCAAGGATCCTAAAAGTAAGAGTATTTGCCTAATAAAGTCAAAATTTGAACTTCTATCTTCTGACTAAATCCTGCACTATTTCTACCACATCACACTTAATTTAATTCTTTTCTAAAATTTAATATCCAATGTTAAAAATTGAGAGCTGTTTTCAGGTTCAACCAGGATCACATCAAATATTTGGCAAACTTTAAAGCACAATAGAAATATGAGTCATTATCATCATCATCATCATCACTTATTATCATTATTATTAACTATTATTATTCCCTTTATCTCTTTCAATTTATCACATCTTTAAAATTCCTTTGATGGTCAATTTTGACTTCTTTTATTATTTTTCGCACACTCTCCACTTTTAATCTTTTGATTAGCAAAAGAACCTCAGGTAGAATGTAAACCACCTTTTGAGGGAGAAAACCATTTCTTCCATTTTCTTCACATTCCCTCAGACACTCAGTGCTGTACAGACAGTAGACATATAATGTGTTTTCTATTGAATAACTCATTCCTTAATCTTTTCCTATTCATTCAGTCAGAAATAATTGCCAATGTTTTACTTTGACCTCTGCATCTCTCTGCCCTGACAAACCAAAGATATTACATTTGAAAATAAATGGGGAGAAAAAATAAGCAAGGTAAAAATCACAAGTACATGAATTCATTGTCCTGAAGTAGGGAGACAGTGAAATTCAGGAAACTAAATTTAAAAAAAAATTAGAGTGAATTAGTAAGATTCACCAGAGGTCTAAGGAAAAGGAGGAGAAATGCTGTTTTTAGACATATTCTATGTTTTTTCCCCTTATTACTCTCCCCTTTTCAGTTGCTTTCAAAATAAAAGCTTACAAATCTCCCTTGTACATCACTACTATAAAAAGGACCCTGTAGTTAGGAAGGAAGATTGAGAAGGGGGCATCATTATTCCACATATTGGCCATCATTACATTATACAAAGCACCGGGGTTAAATACTGATGTTAACAAAAATATGGATGGAAGGAATTGGTGAAAAAATTTGCTTAAAACTGGTTTAGATAGATTGCCTTAATTTTCTCCCTAGAAGCAAATGGAAATTTTAGGGAGGTGTATTAACTCTTTAGGAAAATTAAACATGTTGCTTAATGAATTATTGCAAGTAATTGAATAAAAGGTACTTTAGTGAGAAAGCTTTCCTCAATGTGACAAGGATTAAGAATTCATGATTGCTTGTCTCCTTTTCTTCAAAACCTCACTTTTCTCTCACTTACAGTACCCTATTCATTTCCTTATTAATCCTTTCTCTCTTTCCCTATTGTCGAAGAACAAATACATACACTAGTAAAACCTTCTTTTGATAACAGAAACTTTCTTCCTTTCTGATCTTCTTTGGTTTTTCCCCATACATCATTCCCCAAATTATTATTGTCTTCAGTTATGTCCAGCTTTAGTTTTGAATCTATAGATAAAGAAATCTTGATTTCCAAAATGTTCTAAAACTCTTCTCCTGACCTTTCTTTATTTTTGAGTTCTTCAAATCCTCTCATTTATATTCCTTTTAAGAATTTCACTTGAAACATCCCAGTAGCATCACATTCAAATAGAAATGGAGTCACTAAACCACACACAAAGATCTCTGCAGGTTGTATATTCACTCAGAAAACCACATGTTAACATTATCTATCTTCTGTTGTATTTTCATTAATTTTGTTAATTATTTCCTAATTACATTTTAATCTGTTGTGGCATTGCATGCTGCCTGCTATAATGCTTCTGGGTTATTGTGTATTCGATTTCAAGATGATTCAAGAAGACCCACATTCAAGTCCTGCCTAAGCCGTTTGTGTAACTTTAGGCAAGTCTCTCACTCTCGCTGGACATAAGTGTCTTTGCCTATAAAAAAAGAAGTGGCCTGAATGTCCTCTAAGGTCCTTTTTTAGTTCTAGATAAATGATTCTTTTTCCACCTGTTTCCATTTTGGGCTCTTCATGCCAGTACTCCATGTTGAAACAGCTTTCCCACTGATGCATGTCAGAGCCTTCACTCCTCTCTTCCAAATTGTTTCTGAAAATCCACCTGCTCTATGAAGCTTGTTAGCAATTACACCCACACAGTGCTCTGGTTGTTTACTTTATTATTCCTGGGGTTTATGTCCTTAGATAGTTCTTAAGGACTAAGGGTGTGTTTATTGCCCTTTACCTAATAGAAAATGTAAGAACACTTAGAATGCCATATGAATAAAGAAAGAAGAAAGCACCAGAGATTTTTCTACCAACTCACTCAAGTATGGCTTAGTATTAGGGCACTGTCTTATCATTCCTCATTTCTTTTTTAGAAAAGTATTTTCAGGAAAAAAATTAGTCTGCCCCATAGCCTTCTTATTCCCATAAACAGTATTAGAATAAAATTTCTCCAGCTATCTATTAGCATTGCAACACTTACAGCAGTGGAGTGGTAGATGGACAGTTAGTTTCACTAACTGCTGCCAAGCTGCCTATTCATGGGGTGCTGAACAATGCTGATGTCTTCTGATTAATTCATGGGCAGGATAAGATTGCTGCCATCAAATATGCCTAGGTTGAGAATCATAGAGTTAGAAAGGACCTCGGTTCAAGAGATCATTTAGTCTGTCCCCTGACCTCAAATTAACCCATTGAGATTCTAGGGGAATCTTTTAAAAAGTTCTACTCTATATTTAATGACACTGAAAATTTCCTATCTATGAAAGATTCTATGACACTGTCAGGCCCATTTGTGGTTTTTTGGGGGGATAGAGGTGGGGTGGGGGAAGGTTCATTTAAAATAGTGGCAGATAATGTTGCACAATGAAAAATCAAATCCCAACTTTGCTTATATGAAACCAGGCACAGCCCTTTCCCTATGTGAGCCTCAGTTTCTCCATTTATAAAATAAAAGGGCTGAAAGAGATTATCTTTAACATTACTTACTGGTCTAAATTTATGATCTTATCTTTCTCAAAGAGAATAGAGGCCAAAACAAAGATTTGGGAATTTGGTTTATCAATCAACATTGAATTACATATTTAAAAGAAGAAAACACCAGAGATTTTTCTACCAATTGATTCAAATATGGATTAGAATTATTAGGGCATTGTCATATGGTGTTCTCATTTTTAAAAAAAATATTTTCAGGAAAAAACAGTTTGCCCCATAGCCTTTTTATTCCCATAAACAGTTTTAGAATAAAATTTATCTAGCTTTCTATAAGCACTGAAAAACTTACAGCAACAGAGTGGTAAATGGAGAGTTAGTTTCACTAATTGCTGCCAAGAAGCAAGAAAATTCTATTATATAAAAAGTTATTCACTAGGTACTAGTGTAACAATATGTATAGTATTGATAATTTCTCCAGAGCTATTTCCAACCAGGTATATGGATGATTACACTCTTTCTATGCAAATATGCTTATGATTCATGGGCTAAATTTTCCTATCATGAAGCATGTGAACCAGCTGACTTTTTGAATCAATGTCATGTTCTACTATGAATGCAAAAACCAGTCTAAATATTATTACATAGCTATTGTGAATTGATATTACTTCTTTCAAGTATCATATCAGTTCCAAGCCTAGCTAGCATTCCAAATTATATCAAACCATTTCCTATATTAGTCCTTAGAGAATTATGCTATTCATTGATTTTCCAAGTTTGCTATAAAGTTTTTATCTCCAATAATCCTGCATTAAGTTTACTCCAATGCCTAAATGTGGGATAGAGATGACTTTACATTTTCAAAGTCTATTCCAGTAAAATTTAAGTCCTGGAAGGTTTTTATCATACTGAAAAGGCTGAAAATATGGTTCTAGCAAATGATTGTGTTTCCTTTCAAAGGATCAGTTTAGCTAAATGTGAAGAGGTTCATCACTATTTAAGCAGGCCATTTTATGATGAATTCTTTGGCTATGGAAACTCATGGAACAGAAAAAAAAATTAAAATCATTCTCATTTCATCCTGTATGACTCTCTTCTGATGCTACAGTTATGATGACATGATAGTGGAAAAGGGACAGAGTTGTTAGTGTGCTAACAACCACAGTTTTTAGACAACCTACAAACTTTAACATAGTAGTTGGTATTCATAAAAGTAAGATACTTGTTAACTAATCAACAACTGGATCTATTATTGGATGTAATTAATTCATATCAATATTGAAAGTGTCATAAAGGAAATTAGAGAGAAGGAATTTGCAACCATATGGAAATATGGTTCATAAATACTTTTTGTAGAGGAAAAGAAAGAACTGAAGATGGCTCTATTGTTCACCCCAAAACAACAATGTGTTCGTGGCTATTTTATTGGACATTTAGTCATCCTGAATCCCAATACCATGATAAGTATTGGAAAAAAAAATCACCATGAAAATAATTGTAACTTATACATCAACATCAATTATAGAAAATGAAAAAGAGAGAAATTCCATAGATAAATCAATTGTTGATGTTATTTCACTCATGTCTGATTCTCTGTGACCTCATTTGGGGTCTTGGCAAAGATATTGGTTACACTGTGCCACCTAGCTGCTCTGAATAACTCAATAAGACCCACCAAATTAAATCAATAAGCATTTGACATCCAGTGACTTCAATACAAATGTAGGGGAAATATGAGTATTCTAAGAATTATGTATATTATGTATGTTTCAGGAAGAAAAAATGAGAGGGGCCAAACACTACACAGAAGACTTGAACCTTACATTATGAATTCTTTCTTCAAGAGAAAAAAAAAAAGCAGGCAATGGACATGAATTCTGAATATCACAACAAATGAAATTGCTTGTATTTTTGAAGATAGGAATTGTGAGTGGAATTCCTGAATTATGATTTCCAGTTATATTATCTGCCTATTAAAAGCAAACAAAAAAGGAGAAAAAAGATAAATTATTAGAAAATATTTCAAATTTAGGTAATGGAAAAAAGAAATAACAAAACCAATCATACTAATTTCATACTGAAATTTAAACAATGTAAAAAAAATACTATATCAAGGAACACAGATAAGCCTTAAAAGTGTTAATACCTGACAATTGCCATATTAAGAAATATTTGAAATATAAACTCATTTGTAAGTCTCATGAATAAACATAAGATGATTATAAGTAGTGTTACCTCACAAAGTAAAGAGAAGCAGTGGAAAATTAAAATCAGTTTTTAAAATATTTGGAACACTGAATATAATGTCAGACTTTTTTTCTTGTATAAAATAAGTTTTGCTGTTATATTTTCCTTTCCTTCACCTGTAGCAATTCAAAAGATTTGATCATCAGCAGAACAAAGATCAAATGAGTAAAGAATGTTTATAACCCAGATAATGACATGAAGTGTTCTTCAGTATGTATATCTAGCACAGACAATACAAATGGACAGTGAATTGGGCTCATAGTTAATTCTAGTCAAGTCTCCTCATAGGAGGAGAGTTGGCTAGGTTGCCTTCATGTAATTGCAGAGTTCCTTTAATAACCCCAAACTTTTCTTGAAAACAAAGGACCATTTTATTTTTAAAATACCAATATTCTACCACTGCTGTTCTATGATGGAGCTTAATACAATACAAAATCTCACAAGAATTAAAAATGACTCTCAGGCAGAAAACAATGGAGAGGTGTAAGGTTAATGTGAGCAGGCTACAAAATATAACACCAATATATTGGGTATCTGTATATATATATAAAACACTGGGACTTCAGACAAGAACAGGAGTAAAATATGTCAACAGGAAGATAGAACATGATAGAAAAAGAAAACGGATTAGTGACTCAGCAAGAGAAAGGGATGGTAAATCCCAGATCCATTTGAATATAATAAACTTTGTAGCAAAATAAATAAAGATTCTAAGCTTATATCTTCTCCTGTCACTTGTCAGTATGTATTCAGTAAATACTGATTTGTTAATTCCTATGGACTTTGCTTTGTCTCTAAATAGTTGAGTTTTACTTGTGGTGGCCAAATAGCCAAAATGTGTGGTCATTGTATTAAGTTAAATTCTAATTTTTTAAAACTTCCATTCAACTTTTTGAAGCTCTTTCTGCTTTCTTATCTCTCAAACCAAAGTGATACATGTGAAATTCCCCAGGCAGTACTTGGATCCATCTTAAATAGAAGAATTTTAACATTATTCTTTGTCTAATTCATCAATACCTCCTCTATATCCAAAGGTACAATAGGCTTTTCTTTATTCTGTCTTTCAAATTCTGAATCATCTTAAGAGTCTTTCCAAAACCTATAAAGATTTCATGTTTCCTGACTAAATCCTGTGTTCTGGTGAGAAACCAAAATTTATCGCCAACTTCATTTACTCCTTATTTTATCCCAAAGGATTTTTATCTTATAGTACTGAGCAATAGTCATGCTTTTAAAAACTCACTGTTTCGCAAACTCTACCTTGTTGCTTGTGTTTTGTAAAATTTCTTACTGAGACATATGTATAATACATATGTGTATATATATATATATGTATATATATATATTACCATAATTTCCTTTTACTTCTTATTTTTATTTGTTTTAATTTTATTTCATTGTCTTCTCTATTGATAGACTTTAAAATAAGATGCTTTCAAGGAGGCTTAGTTCCTTGCTTGTGATTATTTTTTCCACTTAACATGTGCATCCGTTCTCCAGAGTTTACTCCTTTATATATATTGCTTGACATTGTGCATAACCTTAGAGCACATAGAATAATAATATAACTTTCCAGTTTTAGATACCTCTCTGCTCCTTATTCTTCCAAGGTTCTACCCTTTGCTTTCACCATTTAAATTTAATTTCCCTCTACTTTTGCCAACTCTGTGGAATCATGAAAACTTGTTCAGATGCTCAGATACCTAATCATCTTTTCTAGCATGAATGAAATCATTCTTGATTTTAATAACAACATATATTAAGTCATATATTCAGTATTTGATAGTATACTAAGTGACACTATCATAGCATTTTGTTATACCATGCCAAAGAAATACAATGATAATCTTTGCCTGAAGTCACTGCCCTCTCTCTGCATCCCCTTCACACAGCTGCCAAATTGATATTCCTAAAGCTGAGGTCCACTTAGGTGAACTTCACTGGAAATGAATGATACCTGAAAATCATCTACAAGCCCCTATGCATGTCATTTGAGGTCTTTTATAAGCTTTATATGGTCTAGTCAACTGGTCTTTGTACTTTTCATACACAGTGTTTAGCCTCCCACCTTTATGCCTTTGCATAGAATCTTCACACCACTTCTAATGTCCTATACCCAGAATGAATTCCTCTAATCAGTTTCTTAAAATCTTTAATGTGCTGTACTTCAAGCTCAGTTTTTGACTTGAGGATAGATGGCTCCGTGGATAGAGCCCCAGATCTGGAGTCAGGAAGACCTAAATTCAAATCCAACCTCAGACACTTAGCTATGTGACCCTCATCAAATCACTTACCTCTGTTGCCTCAGTTTCCTCATTTGTAAAATGAACTGGAGAAGAAAATGGCAAACTGCTCCAGTATTTTTGCCAAGAAAACCCCAAATAGGGTTATGATGAGTCAAACAAGACTGAAATAACTGAATAACTTCCCTGCAATCCTCCCTCTGCCTTGTATATCAGTAGTGTTAAACTCAGAGACAGAGTCACTAAAATACATTTTAAAAGGATCCTTGTGCCATACTAATTTAGAAATTATATTTCTGACTTTCCTGTACTCAGGAATGTTGTCATATTTCCATTGTATTTGTCTTTATATGCTTACATGTTTTCATGTTCAATTGTACTGCAGGCAATAAAATAGTGCCTGGCATATAGAAGGCTCTAAATAAGAGTTTATCAATTATTAGAAATAAAAATTCAAGATCCCACTGAAAGCATACTTTTTTCCAACAATATTTGATTCAAAAAAGATATTTAAAGAATTTAAACAGTATTTTGAAATTAGAAAGTCTGGAGACCTATATAATAAATAACTGCAATTATATTTTATGTTGGGGCAAATAGGTAATGCAGTGGCCAGAGTTCCAGGTCAGACTCATCTTCCTGGGTTCAAATCTGGCCTCAGACACTTACTAGTTGTAAGACCATGGACAAAATACTTAAATGTTTGCCTTAGTTTTCTTACTAGTTGTAAGACCTTGGACAAAATACTTAAATGTTTGCCTTAGTTTTCTTATGTATAAAATGAGCTAGAAAAGAAAATGGCAAAATAGTCCAGTATCTTTGTCAAGAACATCTCAAATGGGGTTACTGTGAATCAGAAATGACTGAATAAAAACAACATTTTTTATATTCCATTATTGCAAATAATGGAAGGTAATGATTTTTAGAGTATCATGTTATAAAAATAAAGGAGAGCATAAGTTCTGGACTTGGCATCAAAGCACCACACCTGGAAGAGACCTTAGAGATTCCCAGCCAAAACCCTCCTCTCACACACTGGCAAATTGAAGTCCAAAAATATTAAGTAACATATTGATAGTATGGAGCAGAGAATCAATTGTTTTGATTCCTGGTTTGATGTTCCTTCCACCATATCATATTGTCTCATATTTAATTCAATAATAGCAAGGATAAACATTTATTAAATGCCTACTATGTACAAAGCACTGTTTTATTTGTTCAGAATACAAATATCCAATATAAATCCTCCTCTTACAAGTTCACAGGAGAGATAAGACAGTAAGATAGGAGAGAAATACCTATTATCCAAATCAAAATGTGAAAAATACATTTTTGATTGTGGAGATTTGATAAGGTGTTGCTCAGTATTAAGTTGTCAGAAAAATTTCAACTTTAAATTTTTTTTCATTAAATATGATCATTAAGAATCATTCATTTAATAGGTATTTACTGAGCAACTATAATAAACCAGATTTTAAGTTCTACAAAGAGATATCACACAGTTCCTAGCCTGAAGGAATTTTTGATTTAGCTAAATACATGTACAGGTAGTACACACTACTAGCTTCAATAGAAGGCAGGGTGATAAATAACAAGTAAGTCATACAAATTAAGTGCGCAGATTCATAACACAAGAAGGATGCTGATCAGGAAATAGAAATATTTGGCATTGGAGCTCCATGGGGGAAGGGCAATGAGTTGGGCAACATTCCAAATGGAGGGCAGGGCATAAGCAAAGGCAAAATGGTGGGAAAGCACGGTATGTGTCAGGAGAATTGCAAGTAGTCCAAATTAGCTAGAACATCTGATGCTTGAGGGAGAGCATATAGAAAACACTCAATAAATACTTATTGAATTGATTTGAAGTGAGCAAAGGGAAAAGGACATTGGAATTACATAAAGGAGAACCTTAAATGCTAAGCTACAGAAGTTGGATTTTAGCTTCTGAGCACCGTTGCAGGTTCTTGAGAGGAGGGAGAGAAGAGGAGAAAAATTATCTAAAAGGCACTTGAGTTAGATAGATTAGAAGATTCAAGAAAGAAAGTTTAAAAAACAGGTGAGAGTACACTGCAATAATTCCAGAATGTAGTGATATAGACTAGTATTCAGGCAATAACAGTGGGGAGATGGAATGACATGATAACACGTTGGCAAAGAAAAAGGAATGAAAGATTACTTTCAGTTCAGAGCCTGTATAAGTATAAAAAATCATATTATTATTAACAAAATTTAGTGTTCAAAAAAAGGAAATGCTTTGGGGAGTAATATGATAAACTCACTTTTAAAATCATTGAGTTTGAGGTATTAACAAGACAACCCATGTGGAAATGTCCAGCAGGCATTGGAAATGTGGAATAGAAACATGTAAGAGTACTAAAAATAAAGATTTAGGAATCATCCATATAAAGATGAGAGTTTAAGCCCTAAGAGGGGATAATGATCATAACAATAACAACTGATATTTATATAACACTTTAAAATGAGTGAAGCACTTTACATATATTATTTTACTTAAGAGAATAAAAAAATATTAGGCAGATGGTATAAAAAGTAAATAGGAGAGGATAAGGAAAAACAGGAAAGTAAAAGGCTAATCATATTATCTTAGGACAAAGCTGATTAAATTGTGAGTCACAACCCAATATGGGGCCATGTGACTGAATGTAGGGGTCATGAAAAATGTGGCAACAGTAAAAGGAATCAAATATTGGACCAAAATTTAATTCTTTTTGTAAAATTAAACAAGTATATCCATCTCATCAGTATTCAAATTTGCTTTCATCTTTAATACAATTATAAGTATGTCAAAATGCTGTTTTAAAATACATTTATTTAGGATTTATTATCAGTAATTGTTTGATTTGTATACTTACTTTATATACCTATATATATGGGGCTGTACAAAAATTTCTTAGATGAAAAGGAGTTGTGAGTAGAAAAAAGTTTTAGAAACCCTGTTTTGGAAATGCCCATATTGAGGGGGCAAAAGGAAGAAGAAAAGCCACATAGAGAAGGGGAACCAGGGAGCATATTTTATATAGAACTTTAAAAAACCTTTGTCCACTTTATCACAGTGAAGTTACTAAATAACCAGAACATTTTTTTACAGAAAATGTCATCCCAGTTATACACTTGGGACCATATAGCTTCTTTTTCACTTGGACATCACCCTCACTCCTTTTACCATTCTCTCCTTTTCTCTCTCCCAAATTTTTCAACTTTAGCTCTGAGAATTATAATCAAATCAATACTATCATTGCTTCTGAGTGTTCCATGAGAATTTCAAGTGATTACCTTATTGTTCTACTCACCACATTTGTGACTTCCCAGAGCATATCACCCTTTTCAGGCTACTAGTTTTCTAAGTGGTTATTTCCCCATTAGGGTTAGCTAGATGGTTCAGTAGATATTGCCCTGGGCCTGGAGTAAAAAAAAAAAAAAACACTCCTGAAAAAACTCTAAGCCTGCCTCAAACACTTGGGAGCTGTGTGAGCCTAGGAAAGTCACTTAACCTCTGCCTTAATCCACAGGAGAAAGAAATGACGAAACAATGTAGTATCTGTCAAGAAAACCCCACAAACACTAAAATCCATGGGATCACAAACTGAACATGACTGAAAAATAAAACCATCTTCCCATTAGAAAATAAGTTCCTCACTGGAAATTTAGTATATGCCCATTAGTTGGGAATGGCTGAATAATAGAATATTATTGTTTTATAAGAAATGGTGAGCAAGCTGATTTCAGAAAAGCCTGAAAAGACTCACATGAACTGATATTGAGTGAAGTGAGCAGAATCAGAAGAACATTGTACACAGTAAAAAGATCATATGATCAATTGTGATGGACTTAGCTCTTAACAATGAGGTGATTCAAGGCAATTCCAGTGGACTTGGGATGGAAAGTGAAATCTACATCCAGAAAGAAAATTAAGGAGATGGAATGTTAATGAAAGCATAGCATTTTCATTTTTCTTTGTTGTTATTTGCTTTGTTTTTTTTTTTCTTTATTTATTTACTCTTTAATTTTTTTAACTGAAGTTTTTATTTACAAAGCATATGCATAGGTAATTTTTCCAATATTGACCCTTGCATAACTTTTTGTTGCAAATTTTACTCTCCTTCCCCTCATCCCCTCCCCTGGTTGGCAGGTAGTCCAATACATGTTAAATATGTTGAAATACATGTTAGATCCAATATATGTATACATATACAATTATCTTGTTGCTCAAGAAAAAATCAGATCAATAAGAAAAAGAAAAACTGATAAAGAAAACACAATGCAAGCAAATAACAACAGAGAGAGTGAGAATGCTGTTTTGTGTTCCACACTCTGTTCCCATAGTTCTCTCTCTGGGTGTAGATGGCTTTCTTTGTCACTGCACAAGTGGAATTGGTTTGAATCATCTCAATATTGAAAAGAGCCACTTCCAACAGAATTGATCATTGTATAGTCTTCTTGTTGCCATGTATGATGATCTCCTGATTCTGCTCATTTCACTTAGCATCAGTTCATGTAAGTCTCTCCAAGCCTCTCTGAAATCATCCTACTGGTCATTTCTTACAGAACAATAATATTCATAATATTCATATACCATAATTTATTTATTCTCAATTGACGGGCATCCACTCAGTTTCTAGTTTCTTGTCACTACAAAAAGTACTGCCACAAATATTTTTGCACATGTGGGTCCCTTTCCCTCTTTTAAGATCTCTGTGGGATATAAGCCCAATAGAAACACTGCTGGATCAAAGGGTATGCACAGTTTGATAACTTTTTGAGCATAGTTCCAAATTGCTCTCCAGAATGGTGGGATCTGTTCATAGTTCAATCAACAATATATCAGTGTCCCAGTTTTCCCACATCACCTCCAACATTCATCATTTATCTTTTTCTGTCATCTTAGCCAATCTAACAGGTGTGTAGTAGTATGCCAGAGTTGTCTTAATTTGCATTTCTCTGATCAATAGTGATTTGGAGCACCTTTTCATGTAGCTACAAATAGTTTCAATTTCTTCATCTGAAAATTGTTCATATCCTTTGACCATTTATTAAGTGGAGAATGGCTTGAACTATTATAAATATGAGTCAATTCTCTATTTCAGAAATGAGGCCTTTATCAGATCCTTTGAATGTAAAAATGTTTTCGCCCTTTATTGCTTCCATTCTAATTTTGTCTGCATTAGTTTTGTTTGTACAAAAGCTTTTAAACTTAATATAATCAAAATTATCTATTTTATGATCAATAATGATCTCTAGTTCTTGTTTGGTCACAAATTCCTTCTTCCTCCACAGGTCTGAGAGGTAAACTATCCTATGTTCTTCTAATTTGTTTATAATATCATTCTTTATGTCTAGATCATAAAGCCATAAGCGACCTTATTTTGGTATACAATGTTAGGTGTGGGTCTATGCCTACTTTCTGCCATACTAGTTTCCAATTTTCCCTGTAAGATCAGGAGTGAAACAAGGTTGCCCACTATACCATTACTATTCAATATAGTACTAGAAACTCTAGCCTCAGCAATAAGAGCTGAGAAAGAAATTCAAGGAATTAGAGTAGGAAATGAGGGAAAAAAAATATCACTTTTCACAGATGACATGATGGTATACTTAGAGAACCCCAAAGACTCTGCTAAAAAGCTATTAGAAATAATTCAGAATTTTAGCAAAGTTGCAGGATACAAAATAAATCCACATAAATCCTCAGCATTTTTATACATTACCAACACAATCCAACAGCAAGAGATACAAAGAGAAATTCCATTCAAAATAATGGTCAATAGTATAAAATATTTGGGAATATATCTACCAAAGAAAAGTCAGGAATTATATGAACAAAATTACAAAACACTTGCCACAAAAATAAAGTCAGATTTAAATAATTGGAAAGACATTCAATGCTCTTGGATAGGCCCAGTGAATATAATTAACATGACAATACTCCCTAAACTAATCTATTTATTTAGTGCTATACCAATCAGACTCCCAAGAAACTATTTTAATGACCTAGGAAAAATAACAACAGAATTCATATGGAACAACAAAAGGTCGAGAATTTCAAGGGAAGTAATGAAAAAAAAAATAAGTGAAGGTGGTCTAGCTGTACCTGATCTAGAACTGTATTATAAAGCAACTGTCACCAAAACCATTTGGTATTGGCTAAGAAATAGACTAGTTGATCAGTGGCATAGCTTAGGTTCAAAGGGCAAGATAGTGAATAAAAATAGCAATCTAGTGTTTGACAAACCCAAAGATCCCAAATTTTGGGATAAGAATTCATTATTTGACAAAAACTGCTGGGAAAACTGGAAATTAGTATGGCAGAAACTAGGCATGGACCCACATTTAACACCATATACTAAGATAAGATCAATATGGGTCCAAGATTTAGGCATAAAGAAAGAAATCATAAATAAATTGGAGGAACATGGGATGGTTTACCTCTCAGACTTGTGGAGGAGGAAGGAGTTTGTGTCCAAGGGAGAACTAGAGACCATTATTGATCACAAAATAGAAAATTTTGATTACACCAAATTAAAAAGTTTCTGCACAAACAAAACTAATGCAAACAAGATTAGAAGGGAAGTAACAAATTGGGAAAACATTTTTACAGTTAAAGGTTCTGATAAAGGCTTCATCTCCAAAATATACAGAGAATTTGACTTTAATTTATAAGAAATCAAGCCATTCTCCAGTTGATAAATGGTCAAAGGATATGAACAGACAATTTTCAGATGATGAAATTAACACTATTTCCACTCATATGAAAGAATGTTCCAAATCACTATTGATCAGAGAAATGCAAATTAAGACAACTCTGAGATATCATTACACATCTGTCAGATTGGCTAAGATGACAGGAACAAATAATGATGAATGTTGGAGGGGATGTGGGAAAACTGGGACACTGATGCGTTGTTGGTGGACTTGTGAAAGAATCCAACCATTCTGGAGAGCAATCTGGAAATATGCCCCAAAAGTTATCAAAATGTGCATACCCTTTGACACAGCAGTGCTACTACTGGGCTTATATCCCAAGGAAATACTAAAGAAGGGAAAGGGACCTGTATGTGCCAAAATGTTTGTGGCAGCCCTTTTCATAGTGGCTAGAAACTGGAAAATGAATGGATGTCCATCAATTGGAGAATGGTTGGGTAAATTATGGTATATGAATGTTATGGAATATTATTGTTCTGTAAGAAATGATCAACAGGAGGAATACAGAGAGGCTTGGAGAGACTTACATCAACTGATGCTGAATGAAACGAGCAGAACTAGGGGATCATTATACACTTCAACAATGATACTGTATGAGGATGTATTCTGATGGAAGTGGATATCTTCAACATAGAGAAGAGCTAATCCAATTCCAATTGATCAATGATGGACAGAATTAGCTACATCCAGAAAAGGAACACTGGGAAATGAGTATAAACTATGAGCATTGGTTTTTGTTGTTGTTGTTGTTTTGTTTCTCTTCCCAGATTTTTTTACCTTGCGCATACAATCCCTTCTTTGCAACAACAACAACAACAACAAAATTCGGTTCTGCACATATATATTGTGTCTAGGATATACTATAAGATATTTAATATGTATGGGAATGCCTTCCATCTAGGGGAGGGGGTGGAGGGAAGGAGGGGAAAAACTCGGAACAAAAGGGAGTACAAGGGATAATGTTGTAAAAAAAAAAAATTACCTATGCATATGTACTGTCAAAGAAAATGTTATAATTATAAAAATTAATAAAAAACAAAATAAAAAAATTCTTCACTTTCCCTTGGCAGATAAATTTCCAAATATTTTATATTATCAACAGTTATTTTAAATGGAATTTCTCTTTGTATCTCTTGCTGTTGGATTTTGTTAATGATATATAAGAATTCTAATGACTTATGTGGGTTTATTTTGTATCCTGCAACTTTGCTAAAGTTGTAGATTTTATCTACTAGCTTTTTAGTTGATTCTTTAGGGTTCTCTAAGTATACTATCATACCATCTGCAAAGAGTAATAATTTGGTTTCCTCATTGCCTACACTAATTCCTTTAATCTCTTTTTCTTCTCTTATTGCCAAAGCTAATATTTCTAATACAATATTGAATAGCAATGGTAAAAGTGGGCAACCTTGTTTCATTCCTGATCTTATTGGGAATGGTTTTAGTTTATCCCCATTACATATGATGCTTGCTGATGGTTTTAAATAGATGCTACTGATTTTTTTAAGGAAAAGTCCATTTATTCCTATACTCTCTAGTGTTTTTAATAAGAATGGGTGTTGAATTTTATCAAATGCTTTTTCTGCATCTATTGAGATAATCATATGATTTTTGTTAATTTGGGTATTGATATAGTCAATTATGCTAACAGTTTTCCTAATATTGAACCAGCCCTGGATTCCTGATATAAGTTCTACTTATTTAAGATTTTTTGCATCAATATTCATTAGAGAGATTGGTCTATTGTTTTCTTTCTCTGTTTTCATTCTACCTGGTTTAGGTATCAGTACCATATCTGTATCATAAAAGGAATTTCATAGGAGTCCTTCATTCCCTAATTTTTTTCAAATAGTTTACATTGTATTGAAATTACATAGTATTATTGTTTACATAGTATTGGAGTTGATTAAAGCATAGCATTTTCATTTTTGTCGTTTTCTTGTTTGTTTTTTTCTTTCTTTGTTTATTTACTTTCTGATCCAATTTTTCTTATGCAGCATGATGAACATAAAATATGTTTAGAAGAACTGTACACATTTAACCTATATCAGACTGCTTGCTGTCTTGGGTAAGGGGAAAGGGGGAGAGAGAGAAAAAATTCACAAGGTGAATGTTGAAAACTATCTTTGCATATATTTGGAAAAATAGTGAGTTTTTTTTTAAATTTTTAAAAGGAAACTAATTTCCTCAAAAGCAATGATTCTCTTATTTTCATATTTGTATCCCCAGCATTTAACACAGATCTGGGCACCAATAAGTGCTTAATAGAAGTTTTTCATTCATTAATTCAAAGAGAAAGTAGGGCAAATTAGTAATGCACACCTTAAAAAGATAGTCCTACTCCTAGCTTTAATATAGCTTCTTTTCCCAGTCTTTTTAGACAGATTTCCAATAGACTCCTCCCCAATTTCAGTGATAGTTAAGTAACACAGCTCTTCCTCAGGCAGAAATCTATCATAGCACCAGAGTACAATAGTTTGAAATTCTCTTGATGTCAATCAATCAATCAATAAACATTTATTAAATGGTTATTATGTGATAGACACTGTGCTAAACTAAGAATAAAAAAAGGAACAAAAGGAAAAAAATGCCCTTAAAGAATTTATACTCAAGTAGAAGAGAAAAAAATGCAAACATTTACAAAGCAAATTATATAGAGGATAAATAAGAAATAACAGAAAGAAAATACTGGAATTAAAAGAAGTTGAGGAGTCAAGGAAGGCTTCCTATGGAAGTTAGGATTTTAGTTGGATTAACAGGGTGGTCAATAGTCAAAATGGAAGAGTGAAAGAGTGAGTTTCAGGCATGAGAGTAAGGAGAGAAAAGGCAGAGGGTTTCTTGTTAATGGAAGAGCCAGGAGACCAGTGTCACTAGATCTGAGAGTAAAACATAAGACTAAAAAGACATGAGAGGGCTGGGTTATGAAAGGATCTGAGTGCCAAGAAGAGCATTTTGATGTGCCAATAAAAGGCTAAAATTGGTATATAATTGAAAACTGAGCATTACATACAATGACACAAATTCCTAAGTGAGAAGCTTCTCAAGCAATGAAGTAAACTGTGGTATATTACCAATAGAAAACTTAATTTTGAATTAAAATATCAGGGTCCAACTTTCAACTGCCAGTACATCTAGAGACAAATAATTTAGTCTTGTTTTATTCATTTGCAAAATGAGGAAATAAGACAAGATGATCTCTAAAGTTCCTTCCACTTTTGAATCCTACAATTTTATGAGTATGGGTTGGAGCTGCAATAAATTTAGTGCTCGAATTTGGAGTAGAAAATCTGGGCTGAGAGTGGTTGAAAAATTCTATTCAGGGAGCATTAGTGCAGATGAAGATAGTGACTGAGGCTGAGAATTTCAGGCCACATGTCTTCAAATCCCACATTTGTACATGTATACTAGGATTTTTCTAACCCCTCATTCTAATATATTAGAGATGCCAAATACATACAACACAAGAACAATAAATTTGGAAACAGATTTAATTTGGCAAAGCAACTCAGTCTATTTCAGAAACATCTTGGGTCTTACAAATTTATTTGGACATGCAACTTTTCTGCTTAATTTTAAAGGTTTTTATATTTAGTGGGAGTTTAATCCATCTATTTTTGTCTTATGCATATTTAACTCATCAAAATTTGGTATTAGTAATTTGACAACTAAAAAGCCTTAAGAGTATTTTCTCGGTTTCATTCTAGGGAAATACAATGTCACAGAAAGTTCACCCCTAAACAGAAAGAATCCAAGAACTTCAGTGGGTTCTGAACTTGGCAATGCATACTTTCGTCTCCAAAATGAATTCCATGAAACAAGAATGCCTGATACCTACATAAAGTACAGATGATTAATGAGGTGACATCTATTCAAGGTTATGCTTGATTTTGAAATTACCAGAAAATCTTTCTAGTAATTCTAATTCATTTTATATTGCCTGTCAATAAACCATCTTGAAACTTTTGTGGTACAAATGCATATGCAACCATTTATTTAACAATTACTGCCCATCTATACATTTTGGTCCCTTTGAAGATTTCTATCAGACATAATGAAAAATGATCATATCCTCTTGAGGACTGAAGGTGAAGGAAATGTCATCATGAGGTACATAAAAGGCTATAATTGGACAGGAAAAAGAATAGCTGATTCATATTTAAAGAACTTGAGGAAGAAAGAACTTACACACAACCTTTCTCAGTATATTTTTTCATTTCTTATATTTTATATTTATTTTAAAATAGGATGCACCATCTATATGATAGCATTTTATCATGCCACTGAATTTATTCAGTAGCATAATCCCAGTTATTTTGTAGATGAACAAAAATACATGAAGAAAAGATTAGTAATGCATGAATCCTAGTTTCAATCTATCCACCGGACCAGTCTGCTCCAGTACATAGGCAGTATCCATGTATCACAAGGAAGTTATAGTTTATTAAAAAAAAAAAAAAAAAAAAACAACAACAACACCCTAGTTTCTTAGATCTGTAAGATGCCCTTTAAACATCTACATCCATTGCATGTTTCTGTAAATCTCCCAGAATCTGATACTGAGGGGGAAAAAATAGAAGTTTCTTCAATACTTTCTTTTCCCCCACAATGCTTCTATTTTTTTGTCAAAACGCTGGGTCTGATAATCTTTCAGTTGCCAATCAATTCTAATTGTCAATGAGAGTATAAAACCACAAAGCAAATCTCTCTCTTAAGAATAACTTTGCTTTTCAGTGCTTCTTATTGATAATCTTCATTGAGGATATTTAATATTTTCAGTTATAATTAAACTATCAGCCTCTCTAAATTTGAAAAGTGATGATAGCAATGACAATGACATTGATGACAATGCCTTGAGTTTAAATAGCACCTTAGAATAACAGAATTTTAGTTCCTCCTAGAAGAAAGTAATTTAATCTACTCCTCCATATGAAAAGTGTAAGAGACATGGATATCCTCTACAATAAATTGACAGGTGTCATACAACCTTTGTTTGAAGAATTTTAATGATGGAAAACTTACCACTGCACTTTCTGAGGCAATCCATTTTTGGATAACTTTAATGAATATAAAATTATTTCCACTATTTAGGGGAAAGGGGAAAAATCTTCTTTGTAATTTTCTATCATGAGACACAATTTTGGGGGCAGCTAGGTGGCATAGTGGGTAGAGCACTAGCCATGACATCAGGAGGACCTGAGCTCAAATCTGGTCTCAGATACTTAACACTTCTAGTTGTGTGATGCTGGGCAAGTCACTTAACCCAATTGCCCCAGCAAAAAAAAAAAAAAAAGAGAGAGAGAGAGAACTTTTATCCTCTGGAATCAAGCACAAATCTGATTCTCTTTTTCACCCTTAACATATTCATGTCCATATTAAACTATCTTTTATTCTTTGTTAAACATTTTTAACTACCTTAATTGACCTACAGAGAATCTGGAATGCTTTCCCTAAGTCAGGGATTCTTAAGCATTTTGTTGCCATGATTCTTTGATAATCTAAAAGTTTATAAATGAATAAAACAAATTTAGGAGAGATTATTTCAATAATATTGAAATATGTTATTACAATTCTTTTAAAAAAACAAGTTCATGAATCCTAGATTAAGAATCCCTGATGTAGGATGCTCTCAGAAAAAGCTAAAAGACTTCCATGAGCTGATGCAAAGTGAAATGTCCTCTGTACAAAGTAATATTGTATGATGATCAGCTGTGAATAATTTAGATATTCTCAGTAATGCTAGGCTCTAAGAGAACTCTGAAGGACTTATGAAAAATACCATCCAGCCCTAGATAAAGAACTGATGGTTTCTAAATAGAGAGTGAAGCATATTTTTTCTTTATTATTCTTGAGGTTTCTTTTTAAGGGGTATTCTATATTTTGTTTCACAATATGACTATTATGAAAAAAGTTTTGCATGACTACACATGGCCTCAACGAGGGAGTGAAGGAGAAAAGAAATTTGCAACTCAAAAGTTTTTAAAATAATTGTTAAAAATATTTTTGCATGTAATGGCAAGAAAATACTAATTACAAAAAAAAACTCCTGCACTAAATCAATTTCAACTTACTGATATTTCTCAGAATGAAATATAGTAGTTTAAATGCATATTGTCTTGTTTGTGTCTCTTTTATGTCTTTAATTGGAAATTTGGGAAGCTAGGTAGCAGAGTGCATAGAGTACTGGGACTGTATAGTGTTCAAATTTGGCCTCGGATAATTACTAGTTGCATGACTCTGGATAAGTCACTTAATCCTGTTAGCCTTAGTTTCCCCATCTGTAAAATGAGCTGGAGAAGAAAATAGCAAATCACTACAGTATCTCTGCCAAGAAAACCACAGTGAGTCAGGCACAATTGAATAATAACAATATATCCTTAATATGCACTTTTAAATTTCTGGAATAAACAAGCATTCCTATAACATGGTACAGTAATAAAAGATGATTGCATGTGAAACCACGAATCTGTTATGAACAATTTGTTACTTCTTTCAAACATATAAAAAATATTGTGTAAAGTTCTTTTTTCCCCTTTCTTCTGATGACGCTTCTCCATGATTATATTTCACCCCTCTTTTAGACAATTCACTCGGTTTATGTCACATCCAGTCTATAACATAATGGTCTACTCAGCATAAGTAGAATGTAAGCTCTTTGAGAATAACTGTCATTGTTATATTCAATGTTCAGCACCTAGTACAGTATCTGGCACATAATAGGTAAATAATAAATAAGTTATCAAGTAACTGAGCAGAAATATTTGTTTAATTAAATTGAACTTGTCAGAAAAGATATTGCCCCATATGGAATATTTTCTTTCTTTTGATGGTGAGGGCAGCTATCATGTCACTGTTAACACATATTTAATATGAAGTATCTAAAAATCCCAGGCCTTTTCACACGCAGTGATGTTTAGTCATTCCACTTATTTTGTACTTACACAGATGTCTTTCTTAACCTTTGTTACGGCACTTATCCTTACTCCCTTTTTATGTTTCTATTTTTAAATTTCATTTATCATCCCAGTCTGTTGGAGATATATTTGTTCCATAATTTTACTATCTAGCATATTAGTCCCAATCCTAATTTCATATAATCCATGAGTTTATCAAACATGTGTTAAAGCTTCGTCCAAGTCAGTGATGAAAACATTGAACTAAACAGGACCAAAGAAAAGCACTGCAGCATCCTGCAACATATCACTCATCATTTCCCTTGAGGTTAATACCAACCTCACCACATCATCAATAATCAACCCCATGTTGGCTCCAGTGTTCAGAGAGCTCTAAATCTGCTTAACTCTACTGTTAGTTAGGCCATATCACTATATCTTGTCCTCAAGGTTATCGTGAGGGTTTCTGTCAAATTCTTTAGTAAATTCATGTATAACATATATAATGGCATTCCCCTTGTCTAATACTCTGTAAAAAATAAAGCAAAGAATATTGTCATAACATTTTTAATGAACACATTCTGGTTTTCATCAACATCTGTTTTCTTTTCTCAATATACATAAAACAATCATTTATTCATTGGTAATTAGAAAAGATAAACATCTTAAAATTTTTAAATAAATTAAAATTTGTTAAATAAATGATCCACTATCTAATTTTACAACTCACAATTGATTATTAAGTTTCTTGTTCTATAGTTTGTGAAATCTTCCCCTTTTAAAATATTGAAACATTTGCCCATTGCTATTTAGTGGGTCCCTTCCATGTTCTTCACAATTATTCAAGAATTCCTACTGCTCAGCAATCATAACTACAAATTACCTAATATCTTAGTTCACCTGGGACAAATGATAAGCTCAGCTAATGCAACTAGGTGTTCTATATTTGCTTTCTATAGCCATATTGTTGTTGTTGTTTTATTTGAAAGAAGGAAGAACCTCAAAGGTAACCTAAGGTATTTGCTACTCAACAAATCTTGGATCCAGAGAGCATCATTGGCTCAATTCATTTCCACAATCTACAGATATAAGAACAGTCAGATCTTCCTAAAGACCTTAGCATTCCCAGAAGACACAAAGACAGAATTTGTACTTTGCTATTTAAATCTTATAGGAATAACCAATAGAACATTACATTCAATTTCACATATAGGTGAAGAAGGATTATGGGAACTTTGTACCATCATGGCTACTGAAACTCTTCTGACTTTCTGTCCTAGTTTCAATTTTATGCCTCTGAGACAATCCTCAATTCTGCTCACATATTCTCTCAATCTTCTAAAGCAAAAATACAATTAAATATTCACCATCCATAATAAAACCATTTTACTTCCTCTGATAACCATCTCTTTCCAGAAGTCCTAATCAATGGCAGTTGACCACATATTGTTTGGTTAATATTTTCTTAGAATTACCATATTTATGTTTTATATTCTATACTGTTCTATCCTGACATGAGTGGGCTATACTTCTTCTACTACATGGAAGCTATTTACTAAATGCTTGATATTTTCTTCCTAATGTGTTGCTTATCTTTGATTTAAATTTCTTCTTAACTCTTTCAGTGCTATCCTTTTACATTTTGGAGATTTCTCTCCCAGAGAGAAAATGTATGTTATAGAAGAATGTCAATGATCTGTGATTTCTTCCAATCCAATCCAAGATAAGCTCACAAGCAAAAATTAAATGTATTTTAGGTGTGTCAGGTGATTTGGCATGCTATCTTATGTGTTAAGAGAAAATGGAAATAGTTTCTGCCCTTATAGCTTATAGTTTATTGAATTTGAAGATTTCATTCACCAACACTGATCATAATCCGCGTATAAATTACAGATTTGGAGAATTGAGAGAAACTCAAAAAGGTTAAGGGACTTATCTATTACCATGGAATAATTTTAGAGTTGAGACTTGAAACCAAGTCTTCCTAACTAAAAAACCTAACACTATCACTGTGCTCACTCATTGCCTTCCTGCTGAGGAAACAGGAGTCAAAAAATAGTCCTTTCCTTTTCTCCTTTAACATTGTCAATTCACCTTAAGCTGGAGATTTTACCTTTCCTTTTTTTTTTTTTTTTGCTTCTCAAATAACTTTAGAAAACATTCTTGCTTAGGTGATCAATTATGAAGAATATTATCTAACAGAGATTTGTGACTAATATGCAAAATGAGATGCATTTTTGGATCTGTTATTGTGAATTTTTTGTTTCACTACACTTTGTTTTGTCTTTGTTTTTTTTTTTTTAAGGGGTGATGTTAGATTTTGTGTTATTTTTTCAATGGAATAGGGAGGTAGAAGGGAGAAAAACAAATACTTAATAATCAAGCATTTTAAAAACAATTAAAGTTTCAGCCATTTATTGGATTTTATATTGTCTGATGCCATTTTAGTATAGAATTGTCTTAAGCAAAATAGTCCTTTGTTTTCTTCTTGAGCTGTATGATCATGCTTCCATCTTTTAAAAGTCATTTTTCCTTTTAAAATCTGATTTGGCTACAATGCCTCCTGTTTAACCAAATAATTCTCTTTAAACACTTCCTGTTTTTTATCATCTGTATAATTATCAATTGCATTTGTCAGAATTTTGTTTCTAAGATTCTCCAAGCCTTTTTTTGAGTTAACTTTTTTAAGTGCTTTAGTTTATGGAAACTTTTATCTTTTCACTTAACTTTTTGACTAAACTTATATAAAATCTGATGCATATCCTAGTGATACACATCAGAGTATTCTCAGTATACACCATCACAAAATAGGAAGTAACAAAGCCACTTTTTCCCAGTATTCTTATCACTGCTATTTTTTTTGCTGGCCAAAATCTTATCTAAAATAGTATTTCCCTTCTTCTACCATCTGAATGATCAAATTATTAGCAAAGCAAGCAACAAAAGTTAACCACTGTTCTTTTACCCGCGAGGTAATTCTAGCAACTGTCCTGAGAGAACTCCCTCCTCTTTCCCTCACTGTAACTACATCTTGGACCTGTGCCGCTTGTGTTATTTGGCTTAGAAATTTATTATCCATTTCTACCATTTGTCAAGAGGCTCTATTGCATACTACTTCTACTATACCATTTCTGTTTTTTTTTCCTATAATTCTTCTCTACCACAAGTTTTCTACTATGGTTTCTTATTCTGATTTCTACACAGTAAAAATGTCCCTTCTTCCTAATTTGCTTTGTAGCAAGTTAAATATTTCCATGTTACTATATTATACTCTTAAGTCCAGTTCATCCCCCAAACTTTAGTAACATATGGGAGCTTACATTTATGTCTTATTGTTAATATATCAAATTTCCTGTTTATTGTTCATACTTTCCACATTGGCATCAGACTTGGAGGACTAGATTTATCGTTCCTATTGATTTTCTTAGTCATTTTTTCTTGTAAGGTACTATTATCTCTACAGCCTTTTTTCCTTAGTTAAATGGCTTCATACATATAAAGTAATCTAAATATATGGGGCAGCTAGATAGTACAGTGGATGTCATGCTGGGCCTATAGTCAAGAAGACTCATCTTTAGAGTTCAAAGTCTCAGAAACTTACTAGCTATGTGAGCCTGGGCATGCAGCTTAACCCTGCTTGCCTTAAATTTGCTCATCTGTGAAGTGAGCTAGAGAAGGAAATAGCAAACCACTCCAGTGTCAATTCCAAGAAAATCCCAAATAGAGTCATGAAGAGTTGGACAGTACTGAAAAGAACTGAAGGAAAAATAAGCACCATACTTAAAGATAAAGCTATAAAAAGAGAAAAAGATTGATTATCTATTATATAACCTTGAACAAAAATCAATCTATGAAGGAATGGATACTGTGAATGTCACTCCCAATCTATATACAAGGGCTTAATTTGATATATGCATGACTCTGAAATATAGTCTTTTTGAAAGAGAGCTTAGTGTATGGTCCGTAGATAATGAAGACTAGATATTTCTCTATGGCTGCTGTTTCTTCTCAAAAAAATATAGAGAAGTTCCTTGCTGTTGGTTCCAAAGGAGTGATTTTCTTAGAATCAGATTCAAGCAGGCAATGTTGGAGTGGGGCAGAGGGAGATTTTAATTCCTCAGTGCTCAGACAGCAAGTTGCTAACATCTTTCATGCAAAGGAGAAAAGCAAGCATACTGAATGTTACTACTTCATGACACAGTGAGCATTTTTGTCTCTGGGATCAATAGTCTCATTTTCTAATACATTGTTTAACATTATATTACAAATCAAATAAGGATTTCAGAGAATAAGTCATAAGTACATCAAATACTAGCTCAAGTTAGCATTTTGAGTAAGCTGAAACTAGATAACAAAAGAGGAAAGAAAATAGACAAAGATTTCCTATTGCTTAAAAATCTCCTTTCTTGTATGAATTTCAAATTACAGTTGAAGAGCATAACCAATGTAATCTCAGTAAGGAACCTTATGGTCATCCTAAACGTACCTTGATTTTTTACTCCTCTCTTGATTTACCCTTACTTTCTTTATGTCACAGTCTAAATCTATCCTTACCTCCTGAAAATCAAAAAATTCATCTCTAGGTTCTTGTCATCTCTTTCCTAGTTGAACTAATACAACCCACTTTACCAAATTCCCTGTTTTCAACATTATTTTCTTCCTCTTCTACCATAATTTAAGTTATATGCTGCTGTTTTAAATTTGTTTTCTTTTTCATCAGTCCCCAGCTCTACATTTTCTCCCTTGTAGTGCATTTAGATAGCTTCACATTTTCCTTTACAACAAAATATTCATTATGCAGTCCTTCATCATGTCATACTGCTTAGTAATCCTTCCCATCTCAATATGTCCTATGGTATCAGATGCTTCAGCTGATTTGTCTATATCTGTCTTCTTGATATGTATTCCCAAAGAATTTAGTTGACTAAAAATGTGGTGCTATTGAAAAGAGATTCATTGTTTTGATTCTCATAGGAGTCATTTACTGTCCACAGAGAAAAGTGTATTTCTATATAAATAGAGCATAGCTGACTATTTTGCTTTAAAAGTCTGGTATTGGCCACAGAAGGGATCTGAATAAAAATATGTGTGAAACTATGAGTTTAGAAACAGTTCAAACCAAATATGCTACAATGATACCATCATTGGTCTTTCCAAATGAGACCATTGCACATTGACTTGCTTAGGGGTAAAGGGAGGCAAGAAGAATGGGCTATGCTGGCCCAATTTAATGTACAATCCAACTGCCTGCTTGGAGGAAGCTAACTGTTGTATTGTGAGAAGAGAGGTCAGTGGTATGAATAAAAACTCTCCATTAACTTCTTAACTTCTTGATGTGCTTTATTTCCTCCTGCCTTCATGCCAAGCTTTCCTCTAGTCTGAATTTAATGAAAAATCTGTTTAAAAATTTTACAATATGAAGCCTATCCAAATTTGAAGTCAGCTAGAAGGAGGTTTTGCCCAAGATTTGAGAAGAGGTAATGTGAAGATTAGGACAAGAATTAAATTCCTCACAAGAAATCTTGGGTGACTGCCATCAGTTATTTATCCCATTGCTCCCTAGATCTACCTCTGCCATTCTTGCAAGCTATATATTATTCCCCATACCCAGATTATTATTATTCATCATTATCATCATAAACATTAAATGTTTATTAAGATCTCATATAAGAGAGATGACTTCATTTAGCATATAACTACTGAGCTTATAGTTTGATTAGAGATAAGTACCTATTTTAAGAAAGCATGTAGTTATTGACAGCATAGAATATATATAAAGGGGAGAAAGGTATAAACATAATTACTATAAGAAGAAATGAGTGAATACAAACATGTACGTACTTGCATGTATGTATATGTATACATATTTATAACAGCTTTTCTACAAAAAGTTTTAAAACATATTTAACATATTTCATATCCAGTATTGACCTATCTAAATCCCATAACACAACCTTGTTTGCTCGGGGTGTAGGAAAGGCATAGAGAATAGAGTAAATGCCTAACATTTACTAGTTGTATGACCCTAGGCAAGTCACTTAATGCTGTTTGATTCAGCGTCCTTATGTGTAAAATGAGTTGGAGAAAAAAATGGCAAATCATTCCAATATCTTTAATAAGAAATCCCCAAATGGGAGCATGTGAGGTCGGATACAACTGACTGAACAACAATGATAAATCTGCTATGAATAAGTTCACTTCTTTTGTTAGTAATCCCATGAAATTCCCAGTCCTAAAATCCTATATTCAAATGTAAGAGGTAATGAAAATGGCAAATGATAGACAATTGTATCTTGGAATTCAGAATGGTCTGAGCAGAACAAAACTGGAGAAGGTAAATTGTCCCAAGGAGAGATTATTTAATGATGCATGAACTTAAGACAGTAGTGATTAAAAAAAAAAAAAAAAGGTAGAAACTTTACATGAGAATAAGTGGCAGGATCTAGTAGTGAAGTATATTTAGCAATATGTAAGAAAAGAGGAGAAATCTAATCATATATCACAATCTTTACATCCACTTTAAGTTATTTTAAATATAATAACAATGACTTTTTACATTAAAATGCAGTATTTGAAACTGTTCCCACCAAAGTTCTTCTTAAAAAAAATTTAGTCTATTCTTCTCAACTTTTAAAATCTTTTTGAATCTTGCTTCTGATATCCAATATACAAATATTCCCTCCCAGATTTCTGTCAACTACAAATTGGCTAAGCACATTTTCAATTTTCAATTAATTTTTAAAAAATGTTCAATAAGGCTCATGACAGGAACCATGACTTGCTGCTAAAAAGATTCCTTTAAGTTGATGTGGTTATATTTATCAAAAATTTGAAAGCACAGTCATTTAATCACTTAATTTTGCTCTAATCTCATAAATATCTCCATTTTGTGTTCAAGGATATCTTGGTAAAATGTGTTAAATGCACAGACAATGCAAATTTAGTGACCCTGAGAATAAAGTAAATGGGGCAAGTATGGCATGTTTTTAGAAAGATAGGATCATAGACTTAGTAAATGAACCAGTGTTATAGATCATTAGGATTGGGGGTTTTTTCCTCCCATAAGAACTTACAAATTATTTGCTTAAATATATGTCTAAAAATCTATTCCATATATATTGTTAAGTTTACTGGGTTTGACATCATTTTTTCTCAAATATCTTCAATATACTTTTTAAATCACATTTATGTATTTTTTTTCAATGTTCTGGGAATCATTCATTTTGTTTGAGAGAGTTGTATTAAAATAAAGTTGCTAGGTTATTTTTCACTCTCTCCTTACCAGCTTTGGAATTCAAATTCTTATTAACCAATTTGTTTAATCACTTAAAATTCACAGGTAATCAAATCCAATGACTATGGTTAAAGCAAAATAGAAATGTCAGTGTTCTATAATCTTTTAACATTGTCACCTCTTCCAAATGGTGGAACTTTTTTTGCTGTCCTGAGAATGATTATCTAACTTTTAAATATTATTTAGGTAACTTTAAAAGTTATTCTTGTTTATATGCCATTTTTCATTTTTTAATAAATTTCTTTTAAAAGGGGAAATTATCATATCTTAAAATATTTCACTTTTTGTTTCCTATCAATATCAACAAACTGACAAAATCCCATACATTATCATTTGGCATATATCTACAGTCATTTTTTTCTCATAGATTTCTGCTTTTATAGAATCAAATTCTCATTCTTCTTCCCCTTGGATTTGTTGAAACTTGCTGTCCCTAAATTCAAGTTCCATGTAAAAAATTTGCCCAGATTTCATAAACTCTAAGTCTATTTTTCTTAAATAGTTCCTTTCACTTTGAAAATCAGTTCTTCCTTGTTGGTCAAAAGTGATCCTAGATGCTAAATTCTTTTTAATGTTCCCTTTATCTTTATTGAATTCTCCAGGAGATTCCTCTTTCTATCATTTCATTCTCACTAACCTTGTCTCTGCTTTCCTTAAAAACAAACAAAATCAATCCTCATTTGATC
This sequence comes from Sminthopsis crassicaudata, assembly GCF_048593235.1. Classification (NCBI taxonomy): domain Eukaryota; kingdom Metazoa; phylum Chordata; class Mammalia; order Dasyuromorphia; family Dasyuridae; genus Sminthopsis; species Sminthopsis crassicaudata. The sequence continues at coordinate 237,676,491 of NC_133617.1, forward strand.
TGACCGTTTATTTTATGATTCATTATCTCCTAAAAAAACAAAAAAACAAAAAATAAAAAAAACCTACAACTGGTACCTCTACTTTTTCTCTTCTAACTCTCTTCTAAACCTTCTGCCATCTGCCTTTCAACTTCTCTTAAAGTTACCAATAATCTCTTGTCATTATCCAATGGCCTTTTCTCAATGAAAGGATTCTCTTTAAACTCTGTGATGTTACCAATCACCCTCTTTTCCTGGTGAATATTCCCTCAAAGTTTTTGTGAAATTATTCTCTCATAACTGCTCTTTTTTCATTTTCATTTTCTGGCTCTTTCTCCAGCTCATCCTCATTGTGCATATCCCCCATGAGTTTGTCCTAGACCTTGTTCTTAACCTGGGATCTGTGAATGTGGTTTTTTAAATATTTTGTCAACTATTTCAACATAAATGGTTTCCTTTACAATCTTACATATTTTATTTTTATGCCTTTAAAATCTTTAAGAGGAAATCTAGAGGCTTTAACAGATTGCCACCACTGACCCCCAAAATGCTAAGAATCTCTGCTCCATCCTGTCTCACCAACTCCCCTGGCTTCTATTGTCAGCTCTATGCAAAAGATTTTCAGATTTACTTAGCCAGTCTTAATGTGCTCCAGTATTGCATCTCCAACTGCCACTGGACATCTCAAACTCAGCATGTCCAAAACAGAATTATCTTTCTCCCCAAATCTTCTCCTTTCCTACACTTCCTACTACTTTAGAGGGCAACATCATACCCTGAATCACCAAGGCTCTCAACTTTGGCATCATGCTCAATTTTTCAGTCCTATTGACCTAATCTTCCTGCCATTTTATTCTTATTTTTAAGTATTCTATGATCATATGACATTGATTTTGTTGTTTGTTGTACATGCTACTCCATCTTAAACTCTATTTCTTTTTAGCAGCTATATCACATGCCTAGAATGTACTTTCACCTTAGCTACACCTCCTGGATTTCCTGGATTCTTTTAAGATTCAGCTCAATCACTTATTCAAAAGGTCTTTCTTGTTCTTTTCCTTCCCATCTACCCCCAATATTATTATATATTATTTTCCTTCTATTATGTAAATACCTCATATGTAGGTATTCTTGTTTTTCTGGTGGTTTTTTTTTTTTTGCATGTTTTCTGCCCCCAATAGAGGGGATTTTGAATTTAGTTTTCTTTTCTTTGTAGAATACAGTTTAGCACAGTGTCTGGAACATAATAAGAACATAAATATTTGCTGATTGATGAGACAAAATTTGACAAAGCATATAAAATGTATTGGCTACTCTATTTTGAACAGAGTAATTCTTCTAGATGTCTATGGCCTACTACTATTATATTTTGCCTTATGCTGTTTGCAATTTACTGCATGTTAGGAAAATCTCACCCATAGCCTACATTTCACTAGGTAGTTTCTAGTATTCTTTAACCATTGGTGTGAACAAATTTTCAATAGCAAAGATCTTATGGGTAATCAAGAATACACATTAAACACTATACATAAGGCACATAATCAGAAGCCCTAACTATTGCATCCTTTCTGCTCACATTAATATCCAATTCTTAGTTTATGTGAAGAAAAATACAGTGCTAATTTTGTTCTGAAATCTACTGAATATTGACACCAAGTATGACATTTAAAAGGGAAATAGATGTTTGTAAAGGGAATTCAAGACTATTATGGAAGATAGCAAAAATTTAAATGAAAACTATAAGTTAAATAGTTCATTATAGTCTTTCCAAATGCTTTCATTCACAGACAACTTTGTACTAAATTCACTGGGCCATATTTTTCCCATTAAAATGTAAATAAATGAGAAACAAAACTGTCTAACCACTCATATTCCATATATGAAATGGATGAAAACCATAATATGCAAGCTATTATATGCTGCTAAAAAAAAGTCTGTCCATCAAATTAGGCCACCAATATGCATAACTTGAACAAACACTACAAATGGATAACATGATAGATCTAGATTTCAATAAGAGGAAGAGAATGGGATAATTGCATTTCAAATATTACATAATGATTTACCTGATCTCCAAACATTAGAATTACAAGTAGCCCAAAGGGCAATGGAAAAGCACCTGGAGATCACAGGTTGTAAAATGTTAGTGATAATGATACCCCATTCTTTTAACCATAGTTCTGCATACCCCAAGTGGCATAAAACAGTATCTAAGAGATATAGGTTAAGAAAAATTGGTGGGACTGTCATGCATCAAAAATTTGTCATTTTCTAGGAGTATGACACTCTATTAAGTCATGTACTTTGACATCAACTATCTGCCAGATATTTAATTGCTATGTACTCCTTTCTCTTTAAAAGTCATGTTCCCTACAAAAGGGAAAAAATAGTAAAATAACATCTAAGTCTCCCAATGCATCAGGTTTCTATATAGGTGTTCCAAGTCACACACAAAAATATCAAATTTCTTTTGGCTATGTTATTCACTAACATATGGTATATCCCATATCACCAAAAGCTTCTTAAAGTCCAGTCTTCTCTTTGTGATGTTTTCTGGATAGTTTCTAAGTGCCCTGAAATCTAAAGCATAATTTAATCATACCTACCCTGAAAGGACACAAATATTATGTTCTGTAAATAGTAAAAATAATTATTATTATTTATTCAAATGTTCTTCATAAAGATGGATCAGGCTACCACTTTGTCTTGTTTGTTTCTTGTACAGTTGTGTTCAACCTCCCATATTGTCTATATTGTATTATGAACTCCCAGAAGGGAGGTACTGTTTAAGTTACGTAGTACCAATACAGAATTAAAGAGGAGAAAAAAGTCAACATTTCAATATGATTTCATGTTATCATGGCAGTGATGATGATGATGATGATTGATAATGATGATGATAAGGGAATGACCTGAGAAATGAAATCTAGCAAAGGTAATGTGATAAAGTGAAAAGAGCACTGAAAAAGACTCGGGTTTAAATTTTGTCTCTGATATTTACAACTGAGTGACCTTGGATAAGTTATTTAACAACTTCTCTAAACTTCCATTTCCTCATATGTAAAATGAAGGAGTTGGCTCAGTGGAACTCTAAGATCCATTCCAATTCTAAGGCTATCACCCTCTGACTAGATAGTAAAGTCTGAGATATTGAATAAATAAAAGTCTGTTGGAAATTCAAATCTGTCTGAAGTCCAGGAAACTAATGGCTTAATTCAAGACTTTCAATTCAATTAAAACATTAAGCATATTCATAGTGCAAGCACTAAGAACAAAAGGTAAAAATGAAATTGCTCCATTCTTATGAGAAGCTTACTTTCTTTCAAATAGAGAGCAAGAGAATCCATTCAAAAAGGGTAACTTTTAAAGCAACTATTTTCCTTAGATATAATCTGGGAAGTAAGACTTTATTATAAACTCTTTTCCTTTAATTGGAAAATATTAAAATAAGTTACAAGTGCTTAACTAGTATTAAGGCATGGAGCACTAAGTAAATTAAGACTATAGAAAAGCTTACTAATTGTTATCAAGATTAGGAGCATCCTCAAGAGTTAGCTTGACTCAGTCCTATGAATAAGAATGGAAACTATTAGCTCTAACCTAACAATTCTAAATCTAATTGCCACTAACACTTAATAGTTCACTAGAGATGCACTTGTAGCATCATCAATCCTTTTTGAAATATTTGCATTTCAAATCTTAAAAATAAATCCTATAGTTTCAAGAATATGACAGAAAATGAGCCAAAATGATGAACCCTGTACCTGATCAATAGGAACACGAAGAGAAAACAAGAAAAAATAAACTAATAGATTTTTCTTTATTACAAACTAACTAAAAATCAGAATCTGTTGGGGGTTTTTTGTATTTGCTTTTAAAATGTCTATATACATTTAAATTAATACATATGATATACAGGTTAAACTCAAATCTCCCAGTTTTTCAGTGACTGCTTAACCTAAGAAGGATATTTTCTTCATAAAAACCTTTTCCTTTAAGAATACCATCCAGCTAATTCAACTATTAATACTTTTATTTCAAGGGGAAGTCTGTTCCAAAAGTATGAATCAATCTCAAAGCAATTTTCTTAACTGCCCTGTCCTGTTTGGAAAGATGTTACTGCTGTTATCTTACACTTGATGGGAATCAAAAAGAAATTATTCCAAGGCAAGCTGCCATACTGCTCTTGTTCTTTTAAATTTAATATGAAGTGTGTTATTGCACAAGTGGAGCAGTGAATAGTGAGCTGAGCTTATGGAAATGATATCACAAGTCCAATCCATCTCTTACTGTTATTAGCAATGATAATAATTAATATTAATAATCTCTATGGTACATGTCTTATGGAGGAGTAAAGTAGGTTCAAAATTCAGGAATGTGCCTGCCATAAAGATGAGTTATTGTAAGAAAGTGGACACTATGATTTTCTTTTTAGATATTCCCTACCAGCTGCCGGATAACTGTGGGGGCACCCAAGTGGATGTGAGTGCAGAGAACAGACAAGGGAAATTCAATGACCATGGAATAAAAGAAAATAGTTAAGAGTCTTCATTTGTTTCAATAAAATTTGGGGCAAATTGGGGGAAAAGAAAAGCTCAGTTTGGTTATCGGCAACAAAACAATAAAGAAGTCATAAGGAAAGAAGAAGGGCTCAATTCAAGTTCTAGGGTTGATAGTTTATTAATGCCTCCTTTAGAATGGATTTGTTTCTTGTCTTCATCTTTGAAGGGGAAAAGTACATGAAAACCATCTCAAAAGACAAAGAAACAATTAATTTTGAACCTTAAACCCAAATAAATAGTTGAAACCCCGGATGCCGACTTTAGTAAGGGTGCTGTGCATGGGGTATTTGATGAATGATTTCTTTAAATAGTGTTGTGAGGCAATGTTTTCATCTCTACCCAGAAGACAAAAGAGAACAGTGAGTGTTGACAGCATGGTATTAAAAAGCCACCCTGAACCAATTTGTTATTCACAAATATATATTCTTTTTAATTTACTCTTTAAGCCAGCATGTTGGCTCATGGTATCTTACTTTTATGTCATTATCTATTTGCTATACACACAAGTCATAGCTGGGGATTTCGGTTCACAGTGGAGCTGTGCTAAGATTCCAGATCTCAGTTGTGCTGGCATGAATGCTGGTCTCTTCAGTCATAGAGAAGACAATATCCTAGGGAGACTGGAATTAGTCCTATTTTGCACCATTCAATCCAAAATGCTGCTTATCGAGATGCAAGTAATTACTAGCTAACAGCTATGGGGAAAAACTAGATCACATTTCAATCTAAACCTCTCTTGGCAAGTGACAATAAAGCTAGAGAAAGTGTGAGGATAGAGTGGAGATAGATAGTTTCTTGAGGAGGTTAAACAGCAAACATAAAAAGAAAAGTTACCTCATCCGATTGAGAAGGACTGATTCTGGGCATTGGTGATACTTGGGGTGTTTTCAACTGTGTATTGTTGCTATCTGGAACGAGTTCTCTGTGGATGGACTGGATGTGATTCTGAAGTTCACTTTCAGACTCAAATTTAACATTGCAACTAGAGCAACGAGTCTTCAGTCCCCCTGCCTTGTTTTTACTCTCAATGGAACCCAAGTTCTCATTCTGGCCCAAGCCTGGTCTACTACTGCTGGAAGGGATGCTGATGTTTGGGCTACCACTCTTACTGAGGTTCACACAACCAGCACACAGACCATATGGCAGACCATTGATATCAAGCTTCACTAGATCTTGCTTTGAGCGGAATTCCTTTAGGCAAGAAGCACACTTGTACAGTTTTTGGAGGTGCTGAGCACGCCCTGTGGTCTGTACTGCTGACCCATTCCCTGTTTTTTGCATGTGGAATGTCCCATGGATTTTAAGTTCCAAGGTAGAGGTCACTGTCTGCATGCACACCACACAACGAAATCCCGTCAAGGAATTTCTTAGATCAGGGTGCATTTGGCAATGCTCTAAAAATTCTTCCTCACTTTGGAGGGGCATCTTGCAAATTCGGCAGTTTCCAGTATCCAGACTCTTACTATGTGTAACTTTGTGTTCGGTAAGAGTCAGAAGGGAAGGAAACCGTTCTCCACAGATAGGGCACATGTAATGTTTCACTGGCCCCAAGTGGGTCTGCATGTGTTCACGGAGGCCATTCTCTGAGAAGAATGTTCGAGAGCAGACATTGCACTTGTAATTCCCTTTAATGAGCTCTGCTTTTTTCTTTACTATGGCACTTTCTCCAGGTCTAATGTTGTGGTCTCGAAGCTGGTGATTCTGCAGCAGAGTCTCCATGGTGTAGGCAGCACCACAAATATCACATCCATACATAGGCTCAGATGTATCCACATCTTCTTCACTCCCATCGTGGCTATTGTGGGACTCCTGACTGTTGGTCAGCAAAGTCTGGAGTTCTACCTCCTCTTTCTGTACTTGTTCAGAAGCTCCATTGGTTCCACAGTTGGGAGTTTTTGTTTCAAAGACACAATGCTTTTCCCTCAAGTGCTTCTCTAGCAAAATGATGGCATGGAACGCTTTGCTGCAAAACTTGCAATTGTACTTCTTGCTATGGGTTGTGATGTGGCACTGGAGTTCCACCTCAGTCCCAAAAGACTCACCACAGAAAATACACTTGTGCACCTTCCCTTGATTCTCCAGATGGTTGTGTTTGACATGAAGTTGGAGGTCAGTCTCATTGCGGAAGTCCCAGTTGCACGATGTACACCTGTAGACTTTTTTTTCATTGCTGTGTTTCACAGCCAAGTGAAGCTGAATGGACACTTTGGAGTCAAAAACCTCTTGACAGAGGGTGCAACGGAAAAAGACAAAGGTGTGCATATCTAGTAGGTGCTTCTGGAGGTCATCCACAGATGTGAACTGTTTGTCACAGCTTTCACAGATATAATACGTTGAGGTGATCATGAAATGGATGGTGACGTGCTTTAGCAGAGATTCCTGATTCGGAAACTCCTTGTTGCACTGAGGACAGGTCAGTTTGGGCAACACAGTGTCGAGATGAGTTTTTAAATGAGTCTGAAAACTATCCAGGGAAGTGTATTTTGCTCCACACTGGTTACAAATGTATTCCCCTGTTGGACGCTGAGGAGCCCCACCTACTGCCTGCATCATCTTTAAAGATGTTTGCTCTATCGTAACAGGAGAGAGGGGACTCAGGGCTCTGGATTTCTTTCCATTGTGAATATAATTCAGTGCCAAAGGAATATTTTTATGATTTTCTTTAATATGCTTGTTTAATTTGAGAACACTGTTGAATATTGGAGAATTTGTACAGTAGGAACAAGAATACACTTCCACAACAGGATCTTTTGGTGTTCCAAGCACCGGGGAACCAAAACGAGAACTGCTAAGGTCACAATGGACCTGTCTTATGTGCTCTTCTAAGGAAGAATCAGTAAGAAACCCCATATAGCAATGAGGACAAAAGAATGCATTACTATCCTTAGCAGCAGGATTTGCAAATCCATGAGAACATCGAATATGTTCCTGGAGAGTATTGAGGTCATTAAAAACTTCAGAACAGAAGTTGCACTGGTAGACCATGGCAGGCATGGCTGAAACAATCAGAGCTGGGTCCTGAGCTTCATGGACTTGTTTAAGATGTTCATTCAGGTTGTAGAGGGAGGGTAACACTTCTAAGCAATACTGACAAATATGAGCCTGCTCAGGTTTATCTAAATGCATAGTTTTTAGGTGAATCTGCAGTACTGCAAGACTTGAAAATAATTGTTTATTGCAGTAGATGCAGCTGTAGGTAACTTTTGCTTGCTTACTGGAGGGACCAGTCATGTCCGAAGCTTGCTGAGCAGCTCGCTTCCTCCCACGGCTCTTTGGGAGGGGTGGGGCTGCTTCTACCATTGTAGAACTGTCCACTGAGAGGTTAGAATCTGGGGTGGTGCTAGATACTGAGGTGTACCCCACAGTGACCAAAGAAGGGCTATTGCTGTGGTTACACGACTCAGGCTGCTGGTGACTATCCATGTGACTATATAGTTCTTCAACTGTATGAAAGCTCTCCGAGCAAATACTGCATGAATTCTTCTTCTCACCACTGTGCACCTGTTCCATGTGGTTCAGAAGTGAAGTCTCCTCTACAAAAAGCTCGTGGCAGTAAACACATTGGAGGGCAGCTCTATCTTCATTTGGGGAACACTCAGGGTGGCACTCTGCAATGTGCTTCTGGAGATCCTCAGGAAAGTCAAAGCCTTCCTCACACTGGCTACATTTTTGGGTGTCCTTCATTTTCCAATCCTCCATCCTGGAGCCTGGCTGGGAGCCATCTTTGTTCCTCTCATGAACCTGCATGTGACCATGTAGTGAACTTGAGGAGAGGAATCCACGTCGACAAATGGCACACTTATATGGCTTGTTGGACGTGTGAGTCTTTAAGTGAATTTTCAGGTGATCACTTCTAGAGAATGCTGCATCACACTCACTACAATGATATTTCTTATCTCCTGTATGGAGTTTTATATGGCGGTCTCTGCTCCGCTTATGTTTAAACAGTCTACTACAATAGGTACATTTAAAGGGCAGCTTGTCACTATGACTCTGCTCATGGTGTTTTAAGTAGCTGAGGCGACTGAAGGACTTGTCACAAAACTGGCATGGATAGGGTAGTCCTGGGCCACCTTCTTCTTCTCCAAAATCACAACCTTCTCCATGGCTAGGGGAAGTCTGGTCTTTGCTAGAAGGTGAGGATGCTGGCCAAGAACAGGAAGGATCATCTTCAACATCCACTCCATCTGGAACAAGAAAGAATGTATCAATATATTTTATATGTTGGGGTTGCAATGAAGAAATATCATTTTATCATTACAATGTGTATCTATTAGTTATAACATTTAGAACCACTCATCAAAAGACAGAGCAGGTAGGACTCAAAAAGGGAGATTTTAAAATGTGTCCAAAGCTTTTTATTGTACATTTACTTTTATCAGATTGTAAAATATGAAAAGTTATTAAATAGTTCTATGTCTAAATTACCCTTTTATTACTTTTTATCTTCCTTAGTTGCAGGATATATATTATACATTGACAACTTTATTAAAATGCAGATTTTAATATATTTAATGTTTCTTTTGTATTCATTGTAAAATGATTTGCATATTATGTGAGCATCTGAAGAACCAAATGAAAAGAGGAAATATTATAAGAATGATTTAAAATTAATGCAGTCAACCCAGATGTCTAATATTTAATAAAAAATTCCCTCTGCATTTTGCTTGTTTTTATATAAAAATCTAGTTCTGAAGACCAAAATCTTTCATGGGGGTTATTATTGATACAGGCCTTATTGCTTCTAGCAAGAAAAAAATATTAAAAAATAAGCACACAAAGGCAGACAGAAAATAATAATAATTATTTCTTGGATAATGAAAGACAACTAGCATTTCTCCAGTAACTAGAAGATGGGGATAACACAGGCCAACAAGCAGATTATTAAATGTTAGAAGGATAATGCAAGGTATTACATGTACAAAGTCAACCAGGATCAAAGGAAAATGGAAGACTTTCACCAGAGCCAGATTTTTTAATCGTGTATTTTGTTCTTAAAGTTCAAGAGGTGGCCCACCATTTCTTCCTTTTTATAAAAGCTTCAACAGCCTGAACTTCCTTAGCTAAACAGAACCTGGACTTGGAGGTGAGCATAGACAAAGCAACTTGTAAAAACTGGAAACAGGAAAAGTGATAAATGATTATGGTAAATGCTGAAAGATTTATGAGCAACAAAGAGAAGACAAACAAGAATGCAAGCCAGCTACTCAGCTAAGCAAGTTATACATAAAATTACTTTACTTTCATATCTATCAAATTAGCAAGTGCTTACTGTTATTTCTCTTGCCTTCTTATTATCAACTCAGAGAACATTAGGGTGATTTCAAAATTAGTCATAAAACTTCTATTCATCCTTTTCTAGTACTTCCTTTCCAAATGAATAGAAAAAAAGGGGGGGGAGTCCTTCACTCATTATCAAAATTTTTTCTTTACAAAAGTAGACTGAACACAATATAGAATGTAGAAAATTAATTAATTAGAAATTAATTTAAAAATAAAAAGTCCTGAATGACTCCAGCTTCCTAACAAGTTACAATATTCACATGAAAGTCAGAGCTGGCTGCTGTTATGTAAACAAATTCCAAGTCTGCTTTCTTTAAGGTAACAAGATTTTTACTAGATTATCAACCTCTTGCTTATCCACAGGAAACAGATGAGGATCTATTCCTTTCCTGCATCTAGAAACTGATGACAACACCATCTCACTATCAATGCCAGATGGCAACCATCGAACTCTGAGAAAACAACCAAACACCATTCTTGGATTCCTGCCCACTGCAACAATGCTTTTCAATACAAGTTGAAAACCGCATGATTTTGCATCCTTTCTCTTATGACTTTGTAACCTAACATGTAACTAACATAGAATTGGGCCTAATCACTACCATTAGAATAAACAACATGTGACACATGCAGATAGTTCATGCTTACAAGCTCAGGACATACATGACCACTCAGCATTCAGCATGCAGTAAAAATAAAAGAGAGAAAAAAAAAGTGATGATCATTCTAGCAGTTGATCTAATTCCCATAAAAAAAACAACATGCTACTGAAAGCTGATATCAACTAAAACAAATCCAAGATTTTTTTTTTCCCTTTTCCTAAGTTGACATGCTAGCTACTGAATTTGCGTAACACGTTGGGTATAAATCTACCACCTTTCAAGTTTGTCTGTTAGACTTAAATCCTGTCATTTCCCTTAAAATATTTTTCAAACACATCTCCTTTTTACATTCAGAGAAAACAGTGAATCAGAATTTGTCATGCAACTGAGCTGGAAGGAGATGCCATTGCTACTGGGCCTACAAATTTAATAAGTGAATTTATTATACAACTGCACATCCCATGCAGGCATGATATATTATTACATAAATGTGTAAGAGAATGTATAGCAATGGGTGGTTATAAATAGTGCACAATCACCAGCACAATGCTTAAATCATTTTCTCATTTGTGGCCTAGACCTGCCTTTACCTATTACATAACTATTTTCTTTTGCTTATAAATCTCAACCACATGTCAAGTGAGCCTGATGGTTAGCCAGTCCAAGATTCTGACTAAAGGATACAGGGGCCCTGTTATCCCATATTCCTACTCCCTTAGATTTTGAATTTTCACTTGACTTTTACCTAGTGCACCATAATAGAAAGATAATCAAATTTAGATTCAGAAGACCTCTTTCTGTATCCTCTTTCTGCTCTTTATTACCTCCAAGATTCTGACTAAAGGATACAGGGGCCCTGTTATCCCATGTTCCTACTCCCTTAGATTTTGAATTTTCACTTGACTTTTACCTAGTGCACCATAATAGAAAGATAATCAAATTTAGATTCAGAAGACCTCTTTCTGTATCCTCTTTCTGCTCTTTATTACCTATGTGTTGATGAGAAATCATTTCAGAATCTGACCTTATGTTTTCTCATCTATAAAAATAGTTAGATCAGATCAGTGACAAGAAAAGGATTTGGAGCTAATCTTGCATAAACCTTTCACTCTCACAGTTAGGAGAAAATTGAGGCACAGAGAATTTAAATATTTGATCGAATGCCACTCAATCAATACAAGAAAGAGGTGGGACTTGAACTCAATCTTCTGACCCCAGATCTATTTCTACTTCTAGTTCCTTTAAGGCACTGTAAGATTCCTTGTAGTTGTAAATCCTTAGATTTTTTTTTTCCTAAACAAGTGTTGGAGGAGGTAGACTAAGTTCCAAAGGCTTATATATCTTCACAACTAAAATTTCTTTTAAAATCCTATGTATAATTGTGTATGAATTAATTTTAAAATAATTTGATGTACCAATATAGTTTTGTAAAGCAGAAAATGGCACTGGAGAAAAAGGTGGGTACAATGCAAGTTTATCCTATGTAAATAAATAGTCCTTCAAAATCTGAGTTCTGTGTTGTTGTTGTTTTTTAATTAAGTCAAATATCTCATTTTACTAGCACAATCAATGGGTCTTTTCTCCAAGTGAAACACAAGGGAGTTACTTACTAAACTTCCATTGGGGTTAAGTAACCTGTACATACTAGGAGGATATTAGACCCTCCTAATGCCTCTTTTGCCAAAAGTTTCTTACGGAATAACCGGGCTCTTGAAAGAAATCCTGGATATATTCCCATAAACTTCTAGGTTCTCACCAGGTCGACCACATCCACATTACTGATGTAAATTCCAGGGATCATAAGCTCCTTCTTTTTAAGAAAAGGAGAAACACTGGAAGATTTCTTACCATTCTATTTTCTCAAACAACATTACTTTTTCCCCCTTTCACACTCGCTAAGTGCTACTTACTGGGAATGCCTTTTTTTGTTATGGCAAACATTCTGCATTTCAGTGTGAAGCACTTAGCATGTCCATGTTAAATTTTAATTTTTGGAACTAATAACTTCACACTAGTTGACTCTAGGAGAGCTGTAGCTCTCACAGCTGAAAAACTTTGCTGGAAACCAGGCTGCAAGACCTAAAAGTCTATTTAAAGATGTAAATGTGTGTGAATAGTTAGTGCAGATGTTTTTCTACAGCAACTGTACTTGCTGAGTTTCACCATTTCCATAAAGCACATTAAAACAAGTGTGTGAACACTCAGAGATGAAAGTATCAAACACTCTTGAGACTTTGAGTGGAAAGTAGAGCTGCCTGACTTTTCTCCAAGCAGACAGGAATGCCCATGATTCAGCAGCCTGAGTAAATAAAAGAGGTCCTTATTCCCTAATTTTGCTGGCTGGCCACACTGCAGCAGTCTCTGTGCTGCTGCCAAAGGGGATGCAAATCTGGAACTACACCCAGCAGCTGAAGGACTGTCTTTGTTAGCCAGCCAGGCTTTCCTGACCATCTCCTGGCAACAAAACTGCCATATCCTGCAAGGAAGACCTCCATCTCAGGCTTGATAGTTCTCTAGTCTGCCTAATAGGACTAAACAACAGATTTTGCCTGGTCTGTGTTGGAGGAGGACAGCTGGAAACTCAGTTAGGAGCAGAGCAACACCTGTGCAGTCATATTTATAGGGGAAAGTGCTCACTAACAGAAAAGTAAAGTAATACCAGAAGGAGTTATTCCATAGGAAAAAAAAAAAGGAGGAAAAAAATCACAGGAACACAAAGCATCTCTGTGGTGTGTCGCCAGTTTCTCATGTGCCAACCTTAGTAGTAGTGAATGAAGAGTTAGAGATCTGAAAGTGATTTTATCACTGGTGCTGCTGACCGATTTAACAGGCTGTCCAAAAAAAGGGGCCTCAGTCATCAAAAGACTACATGACCTAGTCACTTTTGCTTTGAAGGGGCAGAAGTAAAAAAAAAAAAAAGTGTATGTGTGGTATGGGGGGGAGGATAGGACACCAGTACACTTGGGTACATAAATAATAGGCAAGAGTAGTCGAAAATGAAATTAAGAACAAAGGATAGGAAAAGTCATTCAAAAGATACCAGATTCTAAATGAAGTTTCCCTCCACTTATTTGACTATTCACCATAAGCTTACTGCAGATGGGAACCTTCATCTGTCTTCTTTTATCTATAGTGCTGAAATACCATTGATTCTCTAAATATTTTTAATAATATCAAAATAGTACAGATTTGTAAATGAGATGTTATTCTAAAAGTCTTTGAAGGGTTCTTACAAGCAGTTTCTGGACACTTGGAGGAAACATAACCATGTTCAGACCTTCATATAACTAAGCCTAGGAAAGCCAGCCTTACTGAGATTCTACTACTACCTGAACTGGTTTGATGTAACGGCAGAGTAGTTTCTTAACTGTCCTTTAGGGACTAAGTATCATGTGTGTGCAAGTGCTCCACAGCAAGGATTCCTTAACAGGGACAGGATTTACACCAATAGTGACTTTTCAAGGGAATCAGAGAAATAGTGACAAATCCTGCTCTTTTCTTGAAAATGCCATAGTTACAAAAAGAATCTTGAGTCAAGAGAATCCTAAACCTTCACTTCCAGCTTCATAAATGGCTTAGTGAGTGACCTGGCCAAGTCATTTAATCTGTCCCTCCCTAGGTTTGTCTACCTGCAATATGAAGATAATAATTCTTGTTCCTTACCCTCTGAGGCATTATGAAGATTAGTTAATGTTTCTCAGGTCCCTAGACAAAATATATATATAAACAAAAAGGTGTACTTAATATGTGCTGTATGTGACTGTGGGGATGTTTGCATGTATACAGCATAGATATATTATTTTTTTAAAAGTTTCCTTCCCCTGTGGGAATCCACTGGAAATTAGTTTTCTATAAAATAGTACAGTATTGGCATAAATGGTCCAGCAGAAATGCCTGCAGTGGTGTAAACATTTACCCATGTGGATACTGGTAGCACAGAAATTAAACATGACTAGGTGGAGATGTCTAAAAATTCATTGAACTAAAAACCAAGCTGACTGTTTTCACAAATCTCCAATTACTGGATACAATTTCTTTCAGAAAGGTAAATATTAAGGGAGGGACAAGTGTTCTGACATAAGATCCTAGTGCTGACCATATAATGTCAAATATCTCTCATTTCTCCATAAAACATTAGCACAAAAGTCAGCAGTATATATTGAATATCAAAGCAAAATAAGTGTTAATCAAGAGGTACAAGACCCAAATAGACTTCCAGACATTAAAATATTGGTGCTTCCTCCCTTCCCCTTGGCTGGGAGTGAAGGTATATTTTATAAGGACTAATATAACTGCTTTATACTTATTTTCATATTGGACAAGGTTTGCATTACTTCTTTGGCTAATTGGCTACAGGACCATATTAAAAATAAGATAAGAACTCTCAAGGGGAGATATAGGTGTGAACAAATGCTAAATGAGGAAGTTAAGCATTGTACATAAAGGACAATATGATGATATATCTGCTTAATAGATATGTCACAGGAAGATTTACAAAATTACTCAAATGCTACTATGATTTCAATTAAATCAAAACACTTTGTCTAACGGAGTTAAATATCCTATTTTAATGCTGGAAATACTTAAAGTTGAAAATGCAGCTAAACAAAAACTTAAGTTTTATTACACAATTTTCTTCATTTATCTTCAATTGTAACTTTTATAATAAAAACATCACTTTTCTTTCTTCATATCAGTTCCTATCAAAGGTCCCTTGTTGAAATCACTCATTTGTCTACTAACTTAACTACTTGAAAACAAATACTGTGGCATAGGCATTCAAATAAGAAATGTGAACTTTAAAAAATTATTTATAATTTATACATGCTAAAAAATCTATCAGTATTTCTAAACTGTTATGGGAAGACCTATTAAACACATCAGCAATTAGATTATATTCAATGAAGAGAAATGCAATAAGATTTGACATTAAGGATAGCATCTGAGGCTAAGCTGGACAGAGGTTTTTTTTTTTTTTTTGTGTGTGTGTGTGTGTGTTGTGTTAATGCATTGTTTTTGGACAGATTCCCGCTATTACATTTGGAAATTTCTTTTTAACAGTTGACAGTGTTAAAAGATGGAAGTGAGAGAGAGGGCTTCTTATTATAGACTATTATTAATGCTTAAGATGAACCTATCTAAATAGTGAACATTCCTCTATTCCTCCCTTAAGGTAACCCCTGCTTTTAGCTCTATTATGTCTCTTTCACCAGACACATCGCTATTATGTATGTAGAAAAGAGTATAAATGTTTTGCTTGCTGTTGCTTAAAGTTCATTTGAACAGACGGCGCTCAATGAATTCCATCTTCCCCAGCCAAATTAAATAGAAAACAGTGCATTCTTAAGCAGTTCACATTTAACTCCACCTCTCAAATCAGAGGAAAAAGCTGATGTGAAACCAGTTAGAGAGCAGTCATCATCCAATTCATTTAAGGAAATCACGATGTGCTTCTGAAAGCCAGAGAGAAGGAAAAGTAATCTACAATTGTTTGGGATGGACACTATTTCTTTCCTTTGTTTTTTTTTTTTTTCTTTAAAACTATCATCACTACCGTCATACACAGTTAAGAAAACTGGCTGGCATATAGTAGGTGTCTCATTGATAAGCATAATGTGTTGTCTTGGAAAGAATATATAAAACTGGGAGCCAGGAAACCTGGATTCAAATCCCAGATCTGGCACACTACATCCTGCTGTATACCCTGGGATAAAATGCTTAACTTAGTTGAGACTCAGTTTTCTGAGTCAAACTGCTATACATTGTGTGTTTAATAGTAAAAATATTTTATCATACAACTTATTTGCAGAATTTGTTTATTTCGTGACTTTGGAAGTTATGAATAATTTATCTTACACATCTTTTTTTTTTCTACTGGCATTTATATTTTTGGGACATTCTAACATCTTAAGTTGTTTCACCAGGGGAAGCCAAAGGATATAATGAAAGAGAGTTCTAAGAGGAAGAGGACTTGGGTGTTGGCCATTCTTTGTAATATCAGACAAAACACTTAACTTCTAGCTTAGGTGCCTTATCTATGAAATGGAAATATTAGTACATGCACTAAACTGACAGGGTTGTTAGGAGTTCAAACAAGCTGATGAATGTAAAGTGTTTTGTATTTATGTAACCGTATAGAAGTCTAAATACATTTTTCTTCCTACTAAATCAAAATCAGAGAATATATCTACTAACCGAACATAAAGTTCAAACTGTAGTTGTTACAACAAAAAACAATACAAAGAAACAGAACAATTATATGTGATCCCTCAAATGCCATATATTTTCCAGAACAGCAAAAACGCCAACAAAGCCTATTCTGATTCTTGATTTTTAAAAATAGGATGATAATTACCTTCCCCTTCAGAGTTATAAAATACTTGGTTTTACACCTCTCTCAAATGCACTTATCATGTAATATTGGGTATTATCTTCACTTGTGTTTGCATAGCTTTCTCTCTTCCCCCACTAAACTATAAAATCCATGAGGGCAGGAATCAGCTCTTAGTTCAACTTCATATCTCGATTCTGTGATGTTTAACTTGGGGATCTGCACAATTAATAAATGTAGAATGGATGATTTCAGTAGCAGTTTATACAGATATCACTGAACACATTGCCTACTGAACAGCACTTATGTAATTCTAATCTATCACTGCTGAATTGGTTCTTAAACAGTCACAAATACTGTCATTTTCTAATTCTACCAGGGATCACAAAATTTCTATTCACATACTTCCTTTTTATAGAAAGTCCCTGTACCTATGATGCTGGCATCTGGCTCTGTTTTTATGAGGTATTTTACTTGTTTGGAAACTTTTTGAATTAAGCTTCTAATGTGATTCAAATTATACTTAGTCTGCATTGAAGAAACAACATTTCATGTAGAAGTATTTTATTTCTATCACTGATGATTTGAAATCTCTTTTTTTGTGACAGCATAAAATATGGAATGTTCAAGTATGATGGTGGTGGACTGAGGAGAAGCACAAGTCTTCTTACATAAGAAGAGCTCATATTTTTAGTATTTAAATCTGCTTTCAGCTGCCATTAAAAACCAAACAAAACAAAAAAAAAAAGCAAAAAGAGCCTTCTCCTCTTACCCTCCACAAACATTCTACTCTGCAAAGGTTTGTTACATAAAGGCTACCAAAAGCAACCAAATATATGAGTCATTCAGGACATATCTCAGCAAAAATGGGCTTATAGAAACAAACAAAAATTTTTCTTTCTACTGGAATTTTGTTATATTGAATTTTGTTCTAACAAGTGAGCTATCATTTGAGATCTGGGAAACTTTATATGAAGATTCTAATGAAATGGTATTTGCTGCAACAGAATTTGACCTCTGTGTATCCAAAGCAACAGTAAAGCTGACACAAGTTTTCAGCGGCTTGGAAAAGGCCACTACATTATATACTCCATTATAGGCAAAGCCCCTAGAGGATGCAGAGGTGTTGAAAGGGCTAAAAATTAATTAATGACCAATTAGTAGCCCCTGTGGATTCATTCTGAAGCAAAGTGATAAATACAATTTGCTAATGTAGAAAAGGCCACCACAGACAACTAGAAAAAGTAGGCATTCTTCATTTCCTGTTACTATTATGACAAGAACAATAGCAACAACAAACAACAACAACATTCATTGCCATTTTTCAGGGCTATTATTCACTTTTCTAGTGTACACCTTACCAAGATGTGGAGTTTGGAAGAGCTAATAGTTTTCTTAGAAATAAAGACATCAAGCACAAAATATTAATGGAACTCAACAAAGGTCATTGATTTAAAAGTTATGCCAACCAATAAAACAATCTCTTGACTAGGCAAGTGAAGTGTTATTTTCATTTTATAAAACACAAATTTACAAAATGACTTTTATAAAATGAAAATTCCAATTTACAAAATTAAAGAAAAGGCATTTTGTGAATTTCACAAAGTCTTTACTACTTCCTCCCTTCCCTGCTACTTTTCTTTTGCTCAATTTACTATTTACAAGTAGTTTCACATAAAGTATAAATAGACCTAAAACTTTCATTGGATTATATGGCTACTTGTTAATAGTTCTGATGATATGTTTGATATAACTACTATTTAAAAGACGGAGTATGGATAGTCATAGATTTCGTTCACTTTTGTGAATAACTATGAATTATTTATGTTGATGGCAAAATGTGAAATGATTTCTCAAACACTGTAGGACATTTCTTGTAACAAAAATGGTAATAATAATACTAGCTTGCAGCTTTGTAGGAATAAATTGCCATGTAGTTTCTTAATTAAATCTCTCAACACCTTTTTAAGGTAGACTTTATGATCCTTCTTTTTTAGTGAAGGAAAAAATATGCATCTCAGAGAGGTTGTATTTTACTGAATTTATCATAGAATGGGAACTCTGATATCTCCAGGAAGGACCTCAAAAACATTTTTAAGTAATGAGAACTTTCTATTTGATAAAAGTGAAAAAATCTAGGTATTAAAAGGGGGCAGAGAGCATAGGGCTTGGAATCAGGAAAAGCAAAGTTCAAATTTATCCTCAAATATTTATTAGCTAAGAGACCCTGGAAAAATCAATCAATATCCTTTTGACTTAGTTTCCTCAAGTGTAAAAAAAAAAAATAGCATCCTAAAATGTGTGAGGATCAAACAAGATAATATATGTAAAGCCCTTAGCATTGTGCTTAGCATACAGTTGGTACAATATAAATGCTCCTTCCCTTCTCTTCCTTTCTGCTTGCCCTTCCTTTTCTATTCCCCAAAACAGACAATAACAAAGCTTATTCTCATCAGAACTCATCAGAATGAGGCTAGAGAACCTCTGCCTGTTTCATATGTATAATACTACTCATGCTGAAGCCTTTGGCCCATAGTTCTAAAAACACAGTAGAAAATGAATGGGTAAAGTAATATCCAATTAAAACGAGTATGTTCCATGTTTAACATATATTGGATTACTTGCCATCTAGGACAGGGGTTGGGGGGAAGGGAGGAAGAAAAAAAAAATTTGGAACACAAGGTTTTGTAAGGGTGAGTGTTGAAAATTATCTATGCATGTGTTTTGAAAATAAACAGTTTTATATTAAAAAAAAAAAGATATTTGAAGACAGGCTTTATATTCTGGAAAAAAAATTAGTGTTCCCATTTCATTTTTTACTAGGGAAAACTGGAGTAACACCAGTAGGGATTAACATCAAATCTTTAGAGTCAACCACTATTGTTTAGGCAAACAGTGAAAATTGTGAACTAGAAATTAACAGGTCATTTATTCATTCATAACAGATAGCACTGGTGCTATAATAAGAAATATGAAGCCCCCTTTCTCCACTTGAAAGTATAAAGACATAGAAAGGTCAAATAGAGTTATTTATACTCATACTACCATCTGCTCTCAAGACATGATAGCATGAAGTCCACAAACAGTAACAAGTTCTAGGTATTGGTTTTTATTCTTCATCCACATAAAGTCACAGACACTGTGATGCTGATTAACTCAATACTGATCATTTAAAAAGAGAGTGTTGATTAACAGATCTTTAGCATAACTTCTTTTCACTTGAGATTTCAATGTTTTTCTCTGAAGGCCTATTAAACAAGCAAAAAACAGCATTGATTCTGTTTGGCATATTGCAACGTGAGCTACTGAAGCCTCATGAAAGTCTGACTTTAATATCTAATATAATATAAATGGGTATGACTAAAATTGCCATAGAGAGGAAAGGGAATTCGGGGTTATTAATATCATTTTCTCACATTATCCTGTGAAACAGAAATTTGAGAATTGAAAGAGACAACTGGAGATATTCTTATTTAAATTCTCATGTTAAAGATGAGGAAATTGAGGATCAGATTGGTTGTTTAGTTTTCCCAAAGTCATAAAACTACTTAGAAATAGGGCATGGACTAGAATCCAAGCATTAGACCAAAGTGTGTTGGTCCTCTGTTCTGGGCCTCTTTGTGTCTTTTTTTTCTTGTTTTAGGTTACAGCAAGTAAAGTTATGATCTTGTGAGCTTTGAAAATTCAGGAGAATAAGTCACTAGAATTCAGAAGCTGAAGGCCAAACCAGTAATTTGAGGCATTCACATAGTGAGAATATGATATATGGAAATGAATATTACTGTGCTATAAGAAATTATAATAAAGATGATTTCTCAGAATCCTAGGCAGTATGGACTGATGTGAAGCAAAGTAGCAGAACCAAGAGAATAATTTAACAAGGTTCAAAATAGTGTAAAGAAAAACACATTTTTCTTCAAGGTGGAGCCAAAAAGGCAAGGAAAAGGCAAGAATTTGTTTAATTCTCCAAGTTCCTTCAAATACATTTAAATAAGGAGTCTAAAAAAATTCTAGAATGGCAAAATATACAAAAAGACAGAATGAAACCATTTCCTAGCCCAAAATAATTTAAAAGATCAGCAGGAAAGTTTTGTTGCATCAGACCAGCACAGGCTGCTTCAGTACAGCCCCAGCTCAGGAAACCAGGAGCAGATCCTGGAAGCCATTGAATTAGCAGGGGCAGCAGCTGCTTCTAAGTTCTCAGTCCATAGACTCTAAGGTGGGTCAAACAAATGGTCAGAAAGCAATCACAGGGGTCACTTTACAAGCATTGAGGCAGAACTCAGTTGCCTTGCCATACTCACATCTGAGTCATAGTCCTGAGTGGCTGTCCCAGGGCAAGGAGAAACACTAGTATACCAGAGCTTGTGACCAAGGTGAAACTAGGACCTTCCTCACAGTTTCAGGAAGAAAAGAGTGCTTGTGGCACAGACCAGGAGAGTAGTAAACACCTCTCCATAAGTCATATCCTCTTGGAAGAACTGAAAACTTACAAATCTCTGAAAATTATCTCTGAAAACAGCTGCACTAAACCTCTGAATCTTGGGACAGTACACTCTTCATTCTGGAAGCAGAGCCCTATTTTAACAAAGAGTTAAAAGTCAAGTAATAGGCTGGAATTACGAGCAAACAGTCAGAAAAAAATGTGACCAAAGAAAATTATTAGGATCACAAGAAAGATCAAAATGCACACCCAGAAAAAGATTACAAAGTCAAAACTCCTGCATCAAAAACCTCCAAGAAAAATATAAATTAGTCTTAGGCCATGAAAGAGCTCAAAAAGTATTTTGACAGAAAAATAAGAGAGTTAGAGGAAAAATTGGGAAGAGAAATGAGTGCCACAAAAAAAATAATGAAAAATGAGTCAATAGCTTGGTTAGGAAACACACACACACACACACACACACACACACACACACACACACACACACACACACACACACACAAACTGCAGAATATAGCACTGTAAAAAATAGACTAGGGTAAATGTTAAAGGATACAAAAAGCCAAGAAGGAGAAGAATTTCTCACAAAGTACCAATTGGCCAAATGGAAGGAGAGACACAAAAATTCACTGAAGGAATAAAAGAAAAAAAAACCTTAAAATGGAAATGGAGGTATAAAAGATCATTGAAGAAAATAATTCTTTAAAAATTAGAATTGAGCAAATGGAAGCCTATGACTTTATGAGAAATCAAGAAACAATAAAACAAAACCAAAAGAATGAAAAAATTAAAGACAATGTGAAATATCTTAATGTAAAAACAACTGATCTGGAAAATAGATTCAGGAGAAATAATTATAAATTATTTGACTACATCAAAATCATGATTTTAAAAAAAAGAGTCTTGACATCATCCTTCAAAAAATTATCAAGGAAAATTGCCTAGAATCAGAAGGTAAATAATGTAAAACAAAAATTTCAAGAATCCACCATTCATCTCCTGAAAGAGATCAAAAATGAAAACTTCCAGGAATATTATTGCCAAATTCTAAAGTCTCCAGGTCAAGAAAATATTGCAAGCAGCCAGAAGAAGCAGTTCAACTACGGGGGAGCCATAGTCAGGATAACACAAGATTTAGCAGCTTCTACTTTAAAGTGATAGAGGGTTTGGAATATGCTATTCCAGAAAGCAATGGAGTTAGGATTATGACTCACCTACCCAGCAAAAGTGAGTATAAACCTCTGGGGAAAAGGGGTAGGAGGTGGGCATTCAATGAAAAAGAAAATTTCCAGTTTTCTTCATGAAAAGATCAGAGCTGAATAAAAAATTTGACTTTCATGTACAAGACTCATTACAAGAGCAGTTAGAAGTATATATATACAGAAGGATTGAATAGGAAAGGATAATATCAAAAAAAAAGTAAGTAAAAAATGAGAGAGGAATATGCTGGGAAAAAGAAAAAGGAAGAGATAGAATGGGGTAAATTATCTCATGTAAGAGAGGCAAGAAAAAGTTTCTACAATTTGGGGGAAAGGGAAAGGTGAAAGGAAGTAAGTGAACCTTATTCTCAACAAAATTGGCTCAAATGATACACACTTAATTGAGAATAAAAACCTATCTTACTCTATGGGAAACTAGAAGGGGAAGAAAATAAGAGAAGAGAGAGATGATAGAAGAAGAAATAGTTTGTGGGAAATAGAAATAAAAAAATATGAAAAAAATTTATCTGATAAAGACTTCATTTCTCAAACATATAAGAAAATGGAATCAAATTTCTAAAAATAAGAGCTATTCCCTAATTGATAAATGACCAAAAAATATGAACAGTTTTTAGATGAAAAAATCAAAACTATCTATAGTCATATGAAAAAAAAAATGCTCTAATTCACTATTGATTGGAGAAATGCAAATTTAAACAAATTTTAAATACTACCTCATACTTATTAGATTAGCTAATAGGGTATAAAAGGAAAATGACAAATGATGAAGGGGATATAGGGAAAATGAAACATTAATGCACTGTTAGTGGAGTTGTGAATGATTCAACCATTCTGTAGCACAATTTGGAACTATGCCCCAAAGCCTATGGAACCATGTATACATCCTTTGACCTAGCAATGGCACTTATAAGGTCTGTAGCCCAAAAGAAAATTTTTTAAAAGGAAAAGAACTATATGTACAAAAATATGTTTCACAGCAATTTTCTGGAGACTAAGAAATGAAAACTGAGGGAATGCATATCAACTGTAGAATGGCTAAACAAATTGTGGTAAGTGACTATGATGGATTACTATTGTGCTATAAAAAATGATAAGCAGGATGCTGTAAAAAAAACCAAACAAACAAACAAACAAAAAAACCTGGAAAGATTTACATGAACTGATGCAAAGTGAAATGTACTATGTACAAAGTAACAGTAATATTATAAGATGATCAGCTATAAATGACACAAATATTCTCGGCAATACAATGATCCAAAATAACTATGAATGATTTATGATAAAAAATGCTATTCATCCTTTAGAGAAGGAACTGATGGTATCTGAATGCAAATTGAAGCATATGTTTTTAACTTTATTTTTTTCTTGAGGAATTTTTTGGTCTATGTTTTTTTTTTAATAATATGACTATTATGGAAATGTTTTACATGATTACACATGTATAACCTATATTGAATTACTTGCTTTCTCAATATGGGAGCATTTAGAGGGAGGAAGAGAATCTAGAATTTAAAGTTCTAAAAAAGAATGTTAAAATTGTTTTACAAATAAATGATGCTAAATAAATTTAAAAAAAAAAAGAAAAAAGAAAAACAACTTTGAATGACCAAAGAATTAATCAACTATGACCCCAAAGGAAATATGATGAAGCTTAACAATGACCTCTTGGCAGAAAAATGAACAGAAGGTACAGAAAAGAACACAAATATTTGAATATGGCCAATGATAGATTTGGTTGGTTTTTATGTCTACTCTCCTTCCTTTCTTCCTTTGGGGGCAAAGAAGGGGGATTGGAAATAGCAATGTGTTGGTGGAGTTGTGAACTAATCCAACCATTCTGGAGAGCAATTTGGAATTATGCCCAAAAAGTTATAAAATTGTGCATGCCCTTTGACCCAGCAGTGCTACTACTGGGTTTATATCCCAAAGAAATACTAAAGAAAGGAAAGGAACCCACATGTGCCAAAATGTTTGTGGCAGCCCTTTTTGCCGTGGCTAGAAACTGGACATTGAATGGATGCCCATCAATTGGAGAATGGTTGGGGAAATTATGGTATATGAATGTTATGGAATATTATTGTTCTATAAGAAATGATCAGCAGGATGAATACAGAGAGGCTTGTAAAAACTTATATGAACTGATGTTGAAGGAAATGAGCAAGCCAGGAGATCATTATATACTTCAACAAAAATACTGTATGAGCATGTATTCTAATGGAAGTGGATATCTTCAATAAATAAGATCTAATTCAGTTTCAACTAATCAATGATGGGCAGAAAATCAGCTACGCCCAGAGAAGGAACACTGGGAAATGAATGTGGACTACTTGCATTTTCGTTTTTCTTCCCAGGTTATTTTCCAATTCTTCTTGTGCAACAAGAGAACTGTATGGATCTGCATACATATATTGTATCTAAGATATACTTTAATATGCTTAACATGTATAAGACTGCCTGCTATCTAGAGGAGGGGGTGGAGGAAGGGAAGGGAAAAGTTGGAACAGAAGTGAGTGCAAGGGACAATGTTGTAAAAAATGTCAATAAAAAGCTATAATTTAAAATAAAAAAAAATAAAGTGTCACCTGGGCAAGTCACAACTTCAACTGCTCCAGCAAAAAAAATAAATAAGTAAGTGTCATTAGAAAGAGAAAACAACGTGTATAATTTGTGAAGAATTGTGAATTAAGTGCAGTGTGGGGATTTGAATAAATGTTATTATTCATTATGTAGTTAAAATATCCTATTGCATTAAATTTTTATATTAAAATCTAAAAAAAAAATAGCAATGTCAAATAAATAAGGAAACTATTGAAACATTTTGAAAATGTTTCCCTCACAGAAGAGAGGGAAATTATGAAAGAAGCACAGATAAACAGGACAAGTTTGAAAGAAACATGTAAAAGTTATTAAATATTTTTAAAAGCAAGCAGAATGAAATGAGATTCACAGTTTCATACTGAATCCTTAATTTGTGTTCTGCTCTGTATGAAAATTTTTTCCTGAATTCAGAAATTTAAAAATATATATTTTAAAATCTGTATCTCATTCTTAGGTTAAGATATGCAAGATTCTTAATATACGTAGACATAGGTAACACCATTCAAAACCTTGTGATTTCTGATATTAAAATACAAGTCAGGAACATGTATGCTTGCCAAAGGTATTCTACACTGCCAAGGAAGGAGAGAGATTCTCTATAGATGATATAGTCTTCTACATGCTATGGTTTACAGAGGACATTATGCTGAATATTTCAGGCCCCAGGATATGATAGAGCTTTTCTCAAGGAGATCAAGGATTATTCACAATAGGTCAGCCTGATAATCCAGAGAGAATGGAAGAAAAAACATCTCTTATCTAAACTATGATATGCAGTTAGAAGGTCAGTCCACTGATTTAGTACATCAACACATATATCTAGGATAGAAACTGCAGATGGACAATGAGTTGGGACTAGAACTGAATAGAAGGAAGACAGCAGGCTCTATTGTAATTTGGGAAATTGCACACACTGTTTATGATTATCCCAAGCTGCGCTCTGGCATGAAAAAAAAATATAATCTTTTAGACACTAGCTTTCTCTGGGTGATATCATCTATTTGCAAATCTTGGAACATTCTAATCTTTGATAAATCAAAGATATATATGATCTAGAAGACAATGTTACAACTTTCTGCAAGAAACTGAAGGATATATATTCAGTATAAATCTAAGGGATATCTTCAGGAAATATTTGATCAGAAAAGGTGGTAGACCATTCACATAGCACAAGAAAATGGTCACAGGGAAGACAGCCTAAAGGCTTCCCTGGATCCAGGAAATATAAAATAGAACTGTAGAGAGGAACAGACTATTGGATCTATGCAAGAACCTGGACAAGACCCACATAGGATGAGGAGGCATCAAGAAAAGAAAAAATTACCTTTATTAGGCATTGAAATAAAGGAGGGTAATCAAGAACCGTTTTAACTAACTAAAATTTACACAATTTGTGCGTTATATTATCCAGCACAGAATAAAATTTATAAGGATTTGAGTAGCAAAGAAACTGGTTTTGCTGAAGTGGGTTCACTGAAGTTCTAAGATATAAAGATTAAATGCCTTAACTTCTACTCTCAACTGAGTTAGCCTACTTTACCAGGAGTCTCTTAGTTATTCTTAACAACTCTTATTCTCTCTGCTACATCCACAATGAAGTCTTTGCTGTGACTTTTCCCCCTACTTTTTCCATTCCTGACTCCAGACTTTCTCCCATTCTCCAAATAAAAAGAAAGTATGTTATGAAGGATTCACTCTCCTTCCTTTGAAAAGTCCCTAGAATCCCTATTCTTCTATGAAAGTGCCCTGACTCAATAAAAGAAAACTTACTCTTTCTTCAATTTTCCATCCCTTTTATAACTGTTAGCATAAACGACTGATACTCAACACTGTGTTTAATATTTTCCTCCCTTTTTTCAATGTGATTCTAATGTGTGTATCTGTTCACTGTATTTTTGTTTTGTTTCTTAGAAGTTTGTTCAGTTTGGGATTATGAGGTTCCAGGGAAGACCAGTATTTTTTCATTAAATAATGCATGAAATAAGACTTTTAATAATTGCTATTTCATATGAAAGCAGATAAAGATGAAACAATATTACTAATTCCAACTGTGTGAATGATGGATTGCCCCATGACTGTACCCTTAAATTTTTATTTAAGGATTAGTTTATTTTCTGTCTATATATTTAATTTTACTTTGAATAAACTATTAATTTTAGGCAATCATCTGAATTCCTATGATCTAATGAGAAAGGTTGTGGGTAACTAACCAAAGAACAACAAAGGAATAAATGTAGGAAAGAAAAAGAATAATTTTACAATCAATAGGGTTTTCTTACATACACTTTCCACTCAGGAAGACTTTGCTAGAATTACTGATTAAAAGTCTGAAGTTCAGTCCTCTCCAGAAATTTAGATATTTCATTCTTTGTAAGGCCTCCTATCTAAAACAGCCCTCTGCAACTTCCTCAGCTGAGCTTGTAAGTGTGGTATGCAATATAATAAATTAAGCCTTTTGCTGTCAGGGCTGGAAATAAGAGAAGAGTAGAAAAATGGCTAGATCTCAAATGATTTTTTATTGGCTTCATTTACATCCTGTCTAAGGCCTTCTGAGCAGCTGAAGGTGTCTTATCTCTGGCTACCAGGGGGTATTTTACAGTCAAAGCAGTTAACATACTTTCTCTGTCTCTTTCACCATCCCCACCCCCCTCTCCCTGTCCCATTCCCTCCCCCTCACACTCTCTCTCTCTCTCTCTCTCTCTCTCTCTCTCTCTCTCTCTCTCTCTCTCTCTCTCTCTCTCTCTCTCTCTCTCTCTCTCTCTCTCTCTCTCTCTCTCTCTCTCTCTCTCTCTCTCTCTCCCCCTCCCTCAAAAGTCATCTTCTCTTATCAGACACATCTCTTCAGTCTGAGAAGAACCCATATTTATCAGAAGCAGTGTACCATATTGATAGTTTCAGGCTATTAGAGACAAATGAAAGTTTAAGTGAGAAAAAAATCAGTTAAGCTGCTCTGTACTGCCTCAACTTTAAGGAACACTCTATGATTTGACAAGCAGCATCCTCCCCTGAGCCCCTGCCCCCCACAACGAATTAATCACTGCACCAGGGTATTATCCTGGGTTCAAAGGACAAGGATGAGAAGGTAATTAACACAGTGATTCCCAGAAGACTCACCTGCATGTTCTTAAGTATGATTTATACCAATCTGACTTTGCCATGGCTTAATTCTTCTTCCTCTTCCTACCTTACACATAAGCCATCAAGTCAACAAGCATTTATTAAACTCTTACTTGTACAGAAAGTATGTAAAACTAGAGGAAAACCAAAAGCAATAATCAGGAGGAACAGTTATCAAAAGGAGAGTAAAGGAATTCCTCTTTAGAATATGTAGCTGAAGGCAGTCCTGAAAACTGTCTTTAAGAATATAATTCTGAACACATTTCTAATATGTCTCTTTATTCAAATCAAGATTATTAAAATAATATTCAAATCTGCTAGGGGATTAGAAAATAGGATGAAAGGTCAATATATTTAGGGTCTCTTGCTTGGCAAGATTATGGAGGGGGTGGAGTCAGAATACCTGAATTTGAATCTCAGTTTTGACATTTATTACCTGTTGGACCTTAGAAAAGCACTTATTTTCACTTTGCATCAGTTTCCTAAACTATAAACATGGAATAATCAAAACAACACTATATTAAGTATGGAATAATGTGAAGATTAAAGGTAAGTTGTTCAATAGATGTCAAATTTTATCAAAATTATTACTACTACCTGTGGAATCTTAATCAGATCCCACTGAAGCTACATTAACTAACATCTCAAAAATTCATCTGAAGATCATTATGGCTATGGGGGCTTGCCAATGAAATGGAAGACATAAACCAGCCAAAGTGATATGTTGTGACTGTAATATATTTTGTCAAATGCAAGGAACTCTATCCTTAAATTAGAAAAAAAAAAAAGAAAAAAAAAACTTATTGCTGTGCAACACGTCATCTACATGTTCTGTGTGTTTAAAAAAAAACAAAAACAATATGTAATTATTAGGTATCTCATCTGTGTTTTATATGCTTTTTAAAAAATCCCATTCCTCTTAACCTTCAAAGCTCAACACCCCATGGACTCCTTTATATTAGTGATAACCCCATACTTTCACCTGCAGTGAAGGTTCTCTTAATTGTCCATTATCTTGGTGTGTCAGCACAAAGGAGCAGGAAAGGAATCCTCTTCCAAATGGTTTCACCTCCCTCTCCTGAGAGTGATGCCCTTGTCAAGGCATTAAAGACACGAAAACCTGCCACTTATCAGAACTGTATTTGAATTGAACCACTGTCCTTGAGAACTGTAGGCAGTAGATAGTATCAAATTGAACCACATTGGCAGTGCCAATTCCATAGTAGCTTGCAGGATCTAAGAATGCTAGTGATGCTTTATTATATATGTCTAATAATACAATTATTAAAGGATGAACTCTTGGATCACTTTCTAAAATTTATGTAATAAGCAAGAAACAGGTTGCTTGCTCCCCCAGTGCAGAGCATGTCACTGTTGCAAATGAACGTGTGACATTTTTAAGGATAATAAATTTAGAGTTAGAAGGGACCTCAGAGCCCATTAAGTCCAACTCCTTCATTTTATGGATAAAGAAACTGAGGCTGAGAAGTTAACTGTTGTTCTTAGTACCCCAGAGTTATTGAGCATCTAAGACAATATTGAAACTTTGTTCTTTTGTCTAAACATGAAACACCATCCTCTCTATCAACTGGTGTTTAAAAAAAACAACCTTTGAATATACTTGAATACTAAATATGTGACTAAGAGCAAACTAATTATGAGAAATAAAATATTATAATACAAAGACAGCTTGATTTGGGAATAATAGGGAAAAAAGGTACAAATCTGACCTCAGACACTCATTGGTGCATGTGATTCTTTGTGACTCCATTTGGGGTTTTCCTGGCATTTGCTTCTCCAGATCATTTGACAGATGAGGAAACTGAGCAAATAGAGTTAAGTGACTTTCCAGAATCACATAGTAAGTATATGAGGTCAGATTTGAACTTGGAAGGTGAGTCTTGCTGATTTGAGGTCCAGAAATGTATCCACTATGCCAACTTATTGCCCTCATAGGCAAAACTGAGGTAAAACTGGGATAATATTTTTATGATATCGCACAGGGTTGTTGTGAGGAAATTGTTTTATAATCTTAGTGCAATACATAAATGTGAATAACTTAAACTACAATGAAAGTCTATGAGAATATCTTTTTGTTGCTAAAAGACCATAAGGAGAATCATGGCTTTAGCAGTGGCTATGAACTGATTAAGTAAATTTATGATGCTATGAATAGTCTCCTTGCTGTTCCTTGCACAAGAAACTCCATCCCCTTAACTCCATGTTTGCATGTTTATCCTTTCATTAGACTATAACTATATAAAAGAAGGTCTGGTCTTTTGCTTTCCTTTGCATCCTCACAACTTAGCACAGTGGCTCGCTCATAGTAAATGCTTGATAAATGCTAATTGACTGACTGATCTAGAAACAAAAGGAGAACAAAACAAGATCTCATAGCAGAAGGAAAAAAGATAAAAATGTATTTCAAGGAGTTGGCACAGTTTGGATGGCATCCCCACCTCCCCAGTCTTTTGCCATTTTTCATGCTTCTGTCTTTTTTCCATCTGAACCCAGAATGATTTAACAAGGGAAAAAAAAGGAAAAGGAATTTATGTGGTGCTTTTAACAAGTAAACAAGTGTACAAATTAATTCAGAGAGCAGTAATTTTGAAAATTTTCTATGTTTAATGTGCACTGCAGTTAAACTACTTTTTCTGTACAAATTAATTTACTGCATCAGTGATCGATGTTTATGTTTAGGCAATTTTATTTCTCAGTATGGTAAAATTAGACCTAATAGTTGCAACCTGTTATGTCCAATCTGTCACTGAAATTCAAATTGCCTTTTTCCTATTATTCAAGGAGCAATTTGGAGGAATTAAAGCCATTTTAAAACAGAAGACAAACAATTCTCTGTGAGGACTCAATAGCCTGTGTCATCAGCCACATCTACACACCCGTGATCTTTTCTAAGCAGGTTCTTTACCATGTTTTCCTAAGGTTTTAAATATTTCACATCTGCTAAGCCACATACTCAGAAATTTTACAAGGAAAATGGAAAACCTCAGCCTGGAAAAGAACTCGTTAAGGATTCAGTGCAAACAATCATGTCTATGAGACACTTTTGAGTATGAGCGTGCTTTGCCTTATCTTTGAATATATTCTATATCCCTTCTCATTCAAGTAAAGAAACGGCTTATTGATTTTCTGCATTTTTAATTCACTTGTGTGAATGATTAAATTATTTTGGACAACTGTTTGTAACTTTTAATACTAGTAGCATTTATTAACTGCTTAATTACTAGAGATTGCTGTTAGTAATTTTTAATACTGTTAGTAATTAATACTGTTAGTACTACTGTAAACTGATGGTTACTCTGAAACAATAGTAATAATGTAACAGACAATGGAATAATGGAATAGACAGATTGTTGGAGTTTTCAATACTTGTGTTTTACTATGGTGGAATAGGGCCCTTCATAATTCTAATGTCTGGGAAAGACTAACAATCATCCTTAAAGCTAACCATCTTAGCTAAATTTCAAGGTCTTGGCTCATTTCCCTATTTGTTCAAGACATGGTGTTAATGAGGCCAAAGTTACATATTTAATCCCTTGGCAATCTAGCTTTCTTTGTGACAGTCTAAGGACAGAGATTATTGCTTAGACTCTGATCACCTATCTTGAAAGTGGCCACCATTTATAATAATTAAAACAGTATAAAAGAAGTAATGTAAATTCACAATAATTATTGAGGAAAAATAATTTCAAGGAAAAAGCTTCAAATCAAAGGGTGAATCATATTATTATAATTTATATTTACATAGGATTTTAAGATTTGCAAAATGTTTTTCTCACAATATTCAGTGAATAGTTATTTCCATTTCTGGCTTATCTCTCTCTAGAACAAAGAACTGAGGTTCATCAAGATTAAATGTCTTTCCCATGATATTGCAGTCTAAGACTAAGACTTGAATGCATCTCCTTAATCAAGATAAACAGGCATTCAATTATATCATACTCTCTTTCATAATCTTCAGAGATAAAAAAGAGAGCAAACCATACACACACACACACACACACACACACACACGGTGTCCCAAGGCATCTGATTTATTTGAAGCATAGTCAAACCTGTGCAATATATTTTATATATTTGGTTTTATTCAAAAATTTTAAAAATTATGCAAGTCATCCATTACAATCAACTGTTTAAATAATACTGTACTAAAAGAACTCCATAGGGGAAAGTGGATGCAAAGCTTGAGTTGTCTTTCTTTTATTTCACCAATACTCAAACTTTCAATTCACTTCCCCCAACTAGTTTGGAAGACATATTCACAGACATTTGGAATTCTGTTGTTTGTATAATCTTACATTTAGACAAATAGTTTTCCCTACAATAAGTTGAAAGGTGAAAAAAAAATCAAGTCAGTTAGCAATGGTTATTTTACATATAGAACAGATAAATTTCCAACTGGCTTAACTGTGTTAAACTGACCACAGTGATCTAATAAAGATGCTGATTTGCCTATTTGTAGGGTCATTTTAAACCTGTCAGTCTTAAATGTCTTGATGCTGTTCTCCAACAACGGGATGGGAGTTAGAGGTTCATTCCAAAATATAGAAGTCTCTTCTCTACCACCAGCTTTATATACAGTTTCCTTTAAGGACACTGGAAGTTCTAGCAGGTATGCAGCTACTTATATTTCATCTATCAGAGAAGGTCACTATCTTTCATCAAGGGTGCAACTTCTGAACTTCAGAAATATGGAGTGGTAAAGAACAAAGGGAACACCTTAGCAAGTCAGATCAACCAAATCAATCTTAGTGATCAATGGTTTAGCAGATGTTACAATGGGACCACTCTTCTGACAATTTCCTCTAAGGATAGAAAAGGATGAATAAAATTAAGAGACACTGTTTACCTTAAGAGAGCACCAAATTCTGCATTCTGCCAGCAGCAAAAGATGGAGTTCCAATAGAGCTAAAATTCCTTTGAATAGCTATTTCTTTTCTTTTAAAAAAAAAGTCTTCTATTATCACTTACTAAATTCAAGACAGGCTTATTCCTTTGTAAGATTGCTTAGATCATCAAGCTGATTAATCATTTCATGGCTAGGAAGGACTGATTAATATGAATTACTCAATTGATTAATAACATTAGTGATCTGAAGGACCAAGTATAGTTGAGTTCTTTTTTCAAAGAATTTATTATTATTATTGAAATGAATTATGATAAATGTTTTATTACCTAAGCTACCTAAAGTTTAAGGCAAGTTTGCACAATATAAAATTGAGGTATAATTAGCATTTATGATTTTTTTTTAGTACCAAGAACTAAAGAGGTACATGGGAATAGGAAGATAGTAGGACTAGAAGATACAGCATATTTCTCTTGAGAATTAAATAATAAGAATCAATTGCTCAAGGTTCAGGCAACATATGATTTGCCAATAAATGATCCTAAAGTCTTACTAAACAGTACTATATTAGTAAACATAAAATATTAGGAATATTAGAAGGATCTCTCCAATGTATCAATTAGTACTTATAGAGCTATGAAAGGATGTGAACAAAATAAGCATGGGAGTTAAATACCCACAAAGTCTGCCACTATCACCTATACTTCAAAAGCAGCCACCATCAGAATTCCTAGTACCCATCTCCTTGTTTGACCTCCACATAATATAACCTTGGCAATAGTCCTTGCTACCACTAAAATGTCCACACTTATAACTCTTGTGTTCTACTTTCCCAAAGCTTCCTTTTTCTGCTAGAGTCTTCAGTATCTTTTTTGCACACAAGTCATTGATTCTTTCTCCAACTGTAAACTCCCTGTCAAAGAAGACAGTGGTACTATAACCCCCAACCTTGTATTGACACAAGTCCACACAATGCCTGTCCCTTTCTTCTCCCACCCTGTAGGAGCTACTACTTTGGGACCTGGGAAAGGCAAACTCTGAACATCTGACTAAGGGAGGAAAAGGAAGGGAGGGTAATCTCTGATCCTATTCCCAGGGACAGAGAGAGATTTGTTCCTGGAAACCTAAGTTTAAACTCAGAAGGCATTTTTGTATAGAAACCACATTATCAGAGGTGATTAGGGTCATAATTTAGTTACTTTATTGATTAAATAGTCTTTTAGGAGTTGACCTAACCACAATTTATATCATTGCTTCCACTGAAAAATATTATGCCAGTTTCAAATTAGCAAAGCACAAAATAATTGTAAACTTTCACAATGAAATTTAGGTAGGAAGCTCTCCATACTTAAATGCTCCAAATTAACATTAAGAAGATCATCATTTATCTTCTTAGGGCTTAACTATTTTCAACATGTCCAAAAGATTTATTTTTAAATTAATTTTCTTGTTTTTGATGCATAATTTTTGTTATATATAAAATTCTTGATTGTTCCTCTTTGGACTTGTATGCTTCTGATTTAAGCTTCATAAAAGGTTAATTTCTTACTTTAGTATATAATTTCACAAGGGTGGGAGAAGGTAGGATATTGGGGGCCAAACATCCCAAACTGGTTACCTCTCATATAAATGTAGGAAGCAAATATCCCCTAAACTAATTAAAAATTATAAAGAACTTGTGCTCTTTAGAGGAAAGATTTGGTGAAGATGTGAGAACATTTTTTTAAATGCTCTTGTTGCTCAAAAGGCTCCAAAGCTCAATTAAATTCAATTAATATTTCTCAAATCTCATAATGTGCATAGTACTTTACTAAGAATGTACAAAACATATGATCCTAACTAACTGCATTTCATTTTATTTAAGTTCAATCTGACAACTACTTTTTGAGTCTATTATTGGGTTAGATGACACAAAACAAAGATGAAATAGTCTATAATTCTTTTTTTTTTTTTTTTTTTGCTGAGGCAATTGCCTAGGGTCACACAACTAGGAAGTGTTAAGTGTTTGAGGTTAAATTTGAACTCAGGTCCTCCTGACCAAGGCTGGTGCTCTTATCAACTGTGCCACCTAGCTGCCACAAAGCAGTCCATTCTTTCAAGGAGCTTATGTCCTACTGATGGGATATCAAATGCCTAGTAAAAGAAAGTACAAAACACTGACAAAATAATTTCAACTACACAGTAAATTTAAGAAGGAAGAGAGCATCAACACCTTCAAGGCCCAGGAAAGCACTGTTTTTACTTTCTCAAAGGGAAAAAAGATTCATTCTCTTTTATGGCTTGTTTTTTTATTTTATTTATTTTGTTATTATTTTTATTTTTCCCCCTAACTGATCTCTTAAAAGACTACAAGCAAAGATTCTCTAGAAACTGTAATGTAGGTATTTTAAAAATATATTTTAGAAAAATTATTCAGAAACCTATTTTTGAAGCTTCTTTATTGTTTTAAGTTCATCATTTAGTCATCTTTTTACTATCCTCTATCATCCTCTGAAGAAATATTTTGCTTTCTGGAGAATTCTCCAATTTTATCTCTTTACTTCATTACCAGCATGTTACCTTTAAGTGAGTTCAAGTTGTACATTGATTTTCTTTCCACACCTAAGGTAGGATTCTGTTCAATTATCATTGATGTTGTGTTCTATCCTTGTTGTCACCTCTCTTGCCCAAAGACTTGACCATATTTTTCACTTTAGCTGTTGTCCCATGACCTTAAGCTATCTGACATCCCATGAAAGGTTTCAACACTGTTGCTCATTTCAAGGGCTTCATTATCGAAACTCGCTAACATTCAGAATCAATCTTTCTTTCCCTCCTCCATCTTTTTTTTCCCCCCTAACCTGTCTGTCTTTTTTTCTGTGTGTATCTGTCTCTTTGTGTGTCTTTCTCTCTGTGTCTCTCTCTCCCTCTCCCCCATCTCTACATGTTTCAATGTCTTTCCTTGTCTCTGGCTCTTTCTCGCTCATATATTTGATCTCTATTTAATTGATTCCTTCATTAATATCTTTTCAGATCCATATCTTCCTTTTCCTTAAAAAAATTCTCAAATGATCTTACTCAGCCCAACTAATTGTCAAATGAATCTCTTATCATCTTTTTGATTAAATTCTTCAAGAAAGTGCCTCCAATTTTTTCACTACTTACTAAACCTCTTCAGTCTGGCTTCTGTCCTCCTCATTGAATTGAATGCCTTTTCCAAAGTTGCCAATGACCACTTGGCCAAATCTAATCATTTTTTTTCCCTCAATCCTCATCCTCCAAGTCAACTCTACATTTTCTAACACAATTGATCATTATCTCTTCCTGGATACTATTTCCTTACTAGGTTTTCATGACACTGTACTATTTTCAGAATCCTCTACTAGATCTTCATCCAAGTCACAACCACAAAACATGACTGTCCTGCAAGGAATTCTCCTAGGTACTCTTCTCCCTCTATACATGCCATTTGGTGATTTTTTTTTTTCAAATTCCATGGGTTCAATAATCATCTTTGAGTAAATAATCTCCAGAGCTATATATCTTGCCCAAGTTTTTCTCCTGAACTATAATCCCACATTCCCAACTGACTTTGGGGTATCTCAAACTGGTGATTTCATAGGTATTTCAAACCCAATCCATTTAAAATAGAACTCACTGCTTTTATTACAAACTCACTTTCTCAACTTCCTTATTACTTTCAAGAATAAAGACATTCCCAAGGCTAGCAAATGTGGGGTCATCCTCAATTCTTTACACACATTCATTTAACATACCCAATCCATTACAAATAAATAGCTTATCTTATTTCATATTTCCAACAAGTCTTACATATGTCCCCTTCTTTCCATTCATATAGACACTACTCTTATCACCTATGATATTTAAATAGCCTTCTAATTGGCTTTTCTTCCTCAAATCTCACTCCACTTCAATCCATTCTCTACTCAGATTGAAAAGTGATTTTCTTATAGAAGAGTTCTAATCAAATCCCCTCTCTGCAAGGAGTCCAGTGGTTCTCTACTACTTCCAAAACAAATATAAAATCTGCTTTCTGTCATTTAAAACCTTTTACAACTTGGCCTCTCCCCATCTTTTCAGTCTTCTTACACTCTGCTACTTTCCAAACAATCTTTAATTTAGCTAGATGGGGGTATTCATTGTCCTTCAGGTAGGACACTCAATGTCCCAATTGCTTATCTTTTCACATGCTCTCCCTCATACCTAGAATGCTTTCATTCCTGTAGCTGTCCCCTAACTAACCTAACTTCCTGAAAGACAAGGCTCAAATCTTATCTTTTGTTGGGAGTTATTTCTGATTCTTCCATACTACTGCCTTCCCACTAAGATTTTCTACAATCTGTGGTATATTGTATACATGACTTATATGTCTCCCCAATTAGGATATGAGTTTCATGTGTGTGGGGACTATTTTTGCCTTTCTTTGTGTTCCTAGTACTTAACACAATGTAAATGATTAATAAGTGCTTGTATTATTGATATATACGTAAAATTATTTGCAAAGCTCAAAATACTATATGCCAGTTCTTGTCACTACCACCACCATCAGTACTACTATCACTTTTGGTAGAATACCAAAACCTAATCATTCATCTTACACATGCAACCCATTTTCCAAAGGAATATCAGAGAACACACTGGATAACTAACAAACCATCATCTACACTGAATGAAATCTTAAGGACAATCTCCACTTGATGGCAGAATTTAAAGCACTGATATTCCTGTATAAATGACAGAATTAAAATGCATAAAGAATATTGGTTCATTCAAATGAGCATGAAAAATATAAAAGAGTTTGAGGAAGCAAAATACTAAAGTGTCAATTTAAAGGGGTTTTTTAAGGAAGGAAAGGAGGGGAGAAGAAGAAAAGGATAAGGGAGAGAGGGAAGGAGGAAGGAAAAAAGGAGGGAGGGAAGAAGGAGGGAGGAAGAAAAGGAAGGTTGAGTTAGCCAAGAAGTCAGAAAAAATTAGGTTCAAGTACTGCCTCTGGAATATTGTAGTGTGTGATACTAGACAAGTCATTCAATCTTTCAATGCTTTGATAATTCTCTATGATTATAAATTACAAATAAGTTGAAGTCTACACCAAAAAAAGTGATCACATAATATACATAAATACTCACATGCAACATATAAATTTAAATAATATGTGCATATTTAGTGTTTTTATTGAAATGTTGGCTTAATTTGAATGCTAGAATTCAAATAACAGTGACAAATCGTTAACAGCCTTCTCTCCATCATGAAGTATGAAATATTTTTGCCATTATATTTTTTCTATCAAATAAGATAATATTTGTAAAGCAATTAGCACAGTGACTAGCACATAGTAGATGCTTAATAAATGCTTAGTGTCCTTTTCCTCTTTTCTTTTGTACAGTTATAAAATTTGGACTGGCCTACAAAACTATAAAATGTATTAAGGGAAAAATTTTTCCTACCTAGTTTTTAACTATGCTGGTAATTTATCATGTTGCACTTTCCCTTCAGACTCAGCTTAATTCTATTTCGTTCAATTCAACACACATTTAATATGACTTCCTTCTTCTCTTAAAGATTTTTTTTCTTCCCTTGACTTCATTGTCAATGAATGCTTTTTCCTCCTCCCATTACCTGTCTAGCTGTTCTTTCTTCAACTTTTTTTTAAAAATCTTTTTTTTTAATTCATCAAAGTATTCTTTGCTCTACAGCTATGACTCTGTCTTGTTACCTCTTCTCCCTCAACATCTCCCTTGATGCTCTATCAGCCCCCATTTATTTATTATCACTACATAGATAATTTTCAAATCTACATATCCAACCTGAATCTAGCTCTTGAATCTGACCTACCTTCCCAACAGTCTGGAGGACAATTTACCCGGAGGACCTATTGACATTTCAAACTCAACTTGTGGCATGTGGAACTCATTATCTACCTCCAGTAAATCTGGAAATGCACCAAATATTTCCATTTCTCTGGAGGGCACCAGAAACTCCCTGGAACTCACCTTTGACTTCTCCCTCTCTTCATTCTTATAGTCAATAAGTCATCAAGGCTTGTCAATTCTACTTCGATAACATTCCACATCCATTCCTTTTTTCTCCATTCCTGTTGGTATAATACTTCTTCACAACATCATCATCTCTCACTGGGAGAGTTGCAATAACATTTTGTTACTGGTCTTTTTTCTTTCAGATTTATCATGAACACATAGCTGCCAAAATAACTATCATAAGACACCGGTCTAACCACGTCATTCCTCTGTTCAAAAAACCCTCAATGCTTCTAGAATAAATGATTTCTAAGATCTCTTATAGTTCCAGATTTAAGATTCATTGTATCTTAGATAAATATAATACAAACTATTAAAATCCTTCATAATCTGATTCCCACCTATCTTTTCTGGTCTTATTACTCAACATTCCCTTTTGCCTATTCTAGTATATTAAAAATTAACTGTCCATAATCCATAGTCACCCCCTAAATTAGACTACTAGCTGTTTCCCTAATTCACTGTTCTATCTTCTGTCTCTATGCCCCTGTGAGCAGGCTACATAGCAACCTAAAATATACTCCTTTCTCATCTCTATCTCTAAGTATTCTTGGTCTCCTTTAATTAAACTGAATTCTTATCATATGCTTACTATACTCTTCTGCTTAATGTTGTAAATATGTCCCCTAAGCTTATCTCTAGAAATCTACTGGATGCTATATTGCTGATTATCTATGTTTTAGCTGTTAGTGACTCAGTGATTAGAAAATTCTCAAATGATGCCAAGTATCTAGTACTGGTATTATCATGAGAAACCCATTTTCATCATTCTTAGGATGACTAGATCTGAAGCAAAACTATTGTTTCTCAGTTTTCTCCCTCCCTTCCTTCCTTTCATCCTATTTTTTCTTCCTTCCTTCCTTCCTTCCTTCCTTCCTTCCTTCCTTCCTTCCTTCCTTCCTTCCTTCCTTCCTTCCTTCCTTCCTTCCTTCCTTCCTTCCTTCCTTCCTTCCTTCCTTCCTTCCTTCCCACTTTCTTCTTTGTTAAGGTGTCATATATTTATCTCATCAGAATTTATTTTAGTCTAGTAGCAGGAATGATAACTATATGTATGAATTTTTGCCTTCAGCAAGGAATTTAATGGTCTTTCACTGACTGAGCTTACTGATCAATAACTAGATGGGTGCCAGTTTCTCCAGAAAAAGGCTGCCAACAGAGTTATCTTCCAAATCATGTTTTCAGATTATATTACTCCCATTTGAAAACTATACTAGCATTCTGGCAATGCAAAAGTTGATTTTAACTTGCACAAATTTTGTTGAGTTATCTGTAGATGGCAGAATTTGTTTTTGCCCTCTTTTAAGAGAATCTATTTAACCACCAGGCAATTTAGAATACATAATTTAAAACAGAATTGCCACCATCTTTGTTGTAATTGTTAGAAATGCCATGTCTTAGAAAGTTAGAAAATTATGGTTTGTGCTTATATAATTCCAGAATATCCACATGAAAAGTAAAAAATTCTATTAAACATCAAAATGTTCTGTTTATATGATGCCAAATTTCAGAATATTTAGAAGGACCCAGATGCTTGGTGTCATGTAGACAAAACATGCAAATGCCTGACTTTTTCTTTTTAAACATTTTATTTTGTACCTTTTAGAACAATATACCTAAAGCTAATATAGTCTTCCATTTTTGAATTATTTAAAAATCTACCTATTTTCAAATTCACCCATAGTGATTCTTAATTGACATACTTTAAAGCACAATTTTTAGGAAAAGGCATTTTATTCTGTTTTGTTCTGTGATTTTTAAAAAATAAAATCACTTTGTGAAATGTAACAGACATCAGCACTCTATAGATCTGGCTTTTTTTCCTAGGGTCCATTTTCATTTGCCAAAACTGACCACTCTGTTTTTGTTTTTTTTTTTAATGTAAAACTGCAGATGTCTTCTTATTAATCAAAATTGTAATACATTCCAGATGAATAAACAACTTCAACACTGTAGCACACGTACTGCTCTTCTTAAACACAGGATTTATTAGAGCAGCATGCTCCAAAATATCTTAACTTTAAAAATATGGTTATTATTCCTTGTTTATACAGCAGAGGCCTAATAAATGCACTGAAACTGTGACTTTTTCCCTTTGCAATACAATATTCAAAAAGATGTCCAACTCTACAACATAACATTATCCAAATCCTTTGAAACCATAAGTAGTTTGTGCAAACTCAATCATTCTTATGCAGAAATCATAGACAATCAATACAAATGCAATATGCTTGTGATGACATTAGAGACATTATGTCCCAGAATTCTTTGCAGTATGAAATAGCATATTTAATATTCATCAATATATTGAAAAGTGGCAGTCCTAAATATAACACCCTTATTTTTAAAAAAGCACTCTGATGCACAGCAAAATATTTTGGTTTTTTAATTTTTTACCACATAAAAGGAATAATTTAGGGGAAATGATCCACACACATGGCTTTGTTTAACTCAGGGCTATGATTTCTCTGATTTCACACTGTTGATATTTCAATGGGAGTTTACCATGTAATTTTACCAATCAAAATCTATTTAAGAACTGGTCTTTAAAAATTTAATTCTGAACTACAATCATTACTTTATATATTTAAACTTGTACCATTTTGCAGCTGCAGGGGGAAAATGGAGTTTCCTCTATATAATCAAAAAGGAAACAGGACAAGAAAATAATAATAATGTTGAAAAGCCCATATTATCCCAATATATGTGGCTAATGGCTTTTGTACAGTATTAGCACCCTTCTTATAACTCCCTGTGTTCTAATGTTCTAATACTGGACTCCTAAGGGTGATTCTATAAATAAGATGTGTGCGTTGAAAACTGAGAAAAAAAATGAAAAGGTTATAATATTAACATACCAAACTCATTTTTAATTAAAGAAATAAAAAAGCCCAATCTTTGGGGGTTTGGGGAAAATAAGGTAGTCAAATCAGGCCAATTAACTTCATTAGCTTCTACAAATACCTAGTTTCCTAACACATTTCCATTTTTCCATCTACTCTACAGTTAAATGTTCTTATAAATTAACCCTTTACTTATGATTTAGCTCCTTATTCATAAGAATTCTGTATCTAGTTAACTGTCTTCCTTACTAAATTAAGAAACACTGAATTGATATACTTTTTTATTGCCCACTTTTTTTTTAATGTCCATGTTTAATTTGTAAGATTCAGATCACAAAATGGGATATTTCACTTGTACAAAGCTTTTACTGAAAAACAGCATCAGTTCCAATATCCTAGTCATTAATATCATGTCTTTCCTTTGAAAATATTTTAAAAGGGAAATACTCTTTTCCCCTCTTTTTGTTGATTTCCAAAATAATGATAAGTAGCACAGGCATATCTTATTCAGTGTTTTACAGCAATTTCCCCCGCTTAGGGCTGACACTGATGTTATATGACAGAGTCCAAAAGTGCCTCCATAATTTTCAATATAAGAATAAAATGCTGCCTATGGATCCTACTAGCTTAAATATTATATCATAACTTTCTGGAAACATTACAAGGATAAATAAAAGTTGGCTAAGGTCAATGGGCACATATTTAACTATTATTAACTATTCATTAAAATGTATTGCATAAGTGTAACATTCTTTCTCTTTCCTCCTTTCCTTCCTTCCTCCCTTCCCCCCCATTCTCTCATTCTCTCTCTTTCTCTCATTCTCTGTGTGTGTGTGTGTGTCTCTCTCTGTCTCTGTCTCTCTCTATTTTCTCCTTCTCTCCCTCCTTCCCTCCCTCCCTCTTTCTTCC
The DNA here is from genome assembly GCF_048593235.1 of Sminthopsis crassicaudata. Lineage (NCBI taxonomy): Eukaryota > Metazoa > Chordata > Mammalia > Dasyuromorphia > Dasyuridae > Sminthopsis > Sminthopsis crassicaudata. The sequence continues at coordinate 237,719,275 of NC_133617.1, forward strand.
CTTTGTTTCTTCTTTAAACAAATTATTTATGGCCAAGAAGCAGTCACTGCTTTGAGAACAGACACTGTGATCAATGGGTTAAAGAGTTATCTAGATTTGCTTTAACTTCTAGCAGTAACTCTTTATCCTTTGCTGACATGTCAATTTATTATTTATAGCAACACATCTTTATAAATCAAAACGTGTATCAATATACTTCTAACAGAAACAACAGCATATTTAAAGGAGAGAGACAGGAAGGAAGTTTCCCTTTTTAACCCAGTGACTCAAAAAAGCCAAGTCAAGTAAAATGCCACTATGCCAGTCCCTGGATGAATACCAGGCCGTCTAACACCTAACATGCAAACCTCTCACATTATTTCCATTTTTAGTACAACTAGACACTTGGGGGAAATATGGTCTTGAGGGGAAACTTTAGCAGATTTGAGAAGATAAGAAGAGAAACAGCAGGTGTTTTAGAATATTAGAAACATAATTTTATGATCAGCACTAACTTCATCTACTACTCAGCAAACCTGAGTATACTTTGCAGTATGAATTTTTAAAATTTAAGTCCTCCACATGTCAAGAGTTGGAAGGTATGTTCCCTCTGTTTCTGGTTAAAATTTCTGAATAAAGCTTAATTCTCTAATTCACCATGGGGCCTTGATAAGTCAAAGTAAATGGGAACCAGAGTCCCTTGGATAATAAAAAATGTTAACAAGGAAGGACCAGTATACAATTTGCTCAGCTTCTCTGGAGAAATTAAGGTACTAGCTGAGAATCATATGAAGTATACTGGACAAATATACCATAGTCTTGGGCTCCATATTCAGAGTGCTAAAAAGTCTTATGAGTAGGGAAAAAGCTATTTATATATGAACCATTCATTTCTCTTTAGGTGATCTATACACAAATATGAAATTCAGATCACAGTGGGTGTTTTTTTTTTCCACTGTGATTGTGAGCATGATTTAACATTGTCAACAAGAGAGTATCACATCTGGAGAAAGAGCCATGAAATTAATAGAGGCCACCAACATACTTTTTTTTTTCTCTACTCTGCCATAATCAATCTTTTTAATAGATGAAGAAATATTAATGCTCTACATATCAATATGATATAGCATAACCTTACAGATATTAATCAGAGAATATATTTAAATAGAAATTAGGGAAATATCACAAACACTGTGCTTTAAAAACTTAATAGTAAATATAGTTAAATCATTTTTTTCTGTCAGAGTTAGAAGAGACCTTAGCAATGACATAGCATGAATGGACATTTTTACGTATGAGGAAAATGAGGCTCTATAAGGCTAAGCAATCCGCTTAAGCTCATGCAGGTAATTAGATAGTTATAGGATAAGTCAGAATTCGAAGTCAGGTCTTCTGACTCTAAACCTAATCCTCTTTTAAGTTAAGCTAAGCCACATATTCCCTAGTCACCCAATAATAATCACACCAACTTACCTATATAAAAGAAATCTAAAGAAATTAAGCAATCAGTACTGAGCTGTATATTTGATTTTAATTTTCATACTTACCCACTGCCTAATTTCTGCCTAATTCTGTTTTTGTTTTGACCAGCCTTCCTTCGCTCACTTCTGAGCTTGAAATTAGTTTCATGGCTGATTTACCAACTAACAATGGCATTTTCTCAATATTTTTGCCAAAAGGTCAAGGTACTTACTGTTTGCCATACTTGAATGAATGTTGAATGACAAAGAAGATGGGATCCCATTTCTTATCTTTTCCTGCTCCCCTAGAATCTTATCACTGAGCTCCCACAGATTTCAAAGTGGAGCAAGAAGCAGAATGGGTCTATGTACATAACACAGTAACCCACTGTGCAAATGAACTTGTACTCAAGCAATCTTAATTGATACCCTAAGTTTTCCAGGTTTTCTGCTACAGTTTTTGTTGTTTGTTTGATTACAGACCTTTGTCCATACATTCCTTCCCCACCCCAGGCCTTTATTTTCTGATTCAAGCCCTTGGACATATATAATGGAATGGTGCCACCTATAAGAAAGGCCAGAGAGAACAGAGCTGGCATAATGAAAGCCTCCAAGTAAATGTTATGCAAATTTATTATCAATCAAACCTGAAGTACAAATTTACTACATTGTGGAAAGGCTGTAAAACAGCAATTTGTCTTACTGTATGGGCAATTTTAATGTATTTTTCCAAAGCATGTGTATTGTCTATTTCAGTTGGCCAGACCATTCAAACTTCGAAGTGCACAGTAAAAATAAAGTATTACATTTTTAATAATATGCAGTCAGAGAATATGCTGTTCATGTTTTCTACCTCCAGTGTGGTCCAGGAACACATAATCGCTGCTTTTACTTGAGTGATCTGATCATTATACAGAGCATGAACCTGTTTGTGATTACTTTACATTTTACAATTATTATCGTAAGAGCTGCTTTCAGTATTCTGGAAACAATTGTGATTTTTAGCAGTTAATGGATTAGAGCTCTTTATAGTCTTTATAGACACAAAGGGGAGAAAAGTGGGAAGTTTACTCTTTTCCCTCAGTTTCATATAAAACTACACCAGCCTACCACAAAACATTAATGTGGCCTTTATACATATGAGTACATACATACAAATGTATGAGGTCTTTTTTTCCAGATTAATTATAAAAATTAAAGGTTTACCTTTCTCATGCTTTTTTTTTTGACTCTTCACCCATAATACATAAACAGTCAAGTCAATATTTCTAAATATCTTCCTTCCCATTGTTACCAGTTACTTGGTTAGAAATTTAAAAGTAATATATTCTGATATATCAACTTATATAAAAATTACAAGAGCTCCAAAGTAAAATGAATTGTTTAGTTTCATAAAATCTAGATAATTTCCTTTGCAAATATTTTTCACTACTTTGTTTAAAGATGAAATGAGTGGTTTAAAAAAAAAACCTCTAGTCAATTTTAACATATAGTGTTGCCTTCAAAAAAATGAATGATATTCATAATACAGTAGAACTATTATATTACACTATTATATGTATGTATATTATCATATATTATATTATACTACAGTAATTACCTAAATTAAGCTTCATTAAAATGATCTTTGATCTTTTAGACATGAATAATTTCTATAACACTGGTACAAAACCAAAATGGGATTGTGTTCTGGGGATAAGGAATAAAGGGGAAAGAGTAGGTTGGGGAATTGTAGCCAGGATTGCCTGAGTTCAAGCTCTGCCACTGAAAAAAAAATGGCTGTGTGACTGTGGGCAAGTTACTTAACCTCTCAAATTCTCAAACAACTCTCTATGACTACAAATTGAAGAAAAGTTGCTGATTTGCTTTGAAAGAATGAGTTTCCTCCTCTAAAGCTTCCTATATGTATGAAAACATAGCCATGACAATAGCATGTTTACTAGGAACCTGGTTCTATCTAATCACATGATTTTAAGAATCCAATTAACATTAGGACACATAATTATGCTGTTCATCCTTTGAATAACATGAATGTTAACAAGATATAAATATGTACATGTGCTCCTTAGGAACATGGAATTGCATTATACCTAATTTCAAATTAAGTACTTCTTTCTTTCCAACTAATTTTTACAAACCATTACTCTGGATTTATCTAATATGTTTTGATTTATTGGCGTCTCACCTATTAGAATGTAAGATCTCAAGGACAGAAAACTATATTTAATGATGTCAGTCCATACATGTAATAGGTGAAGTTATATTCAGGCCAAGAGATACATGCATTAGATTATAATTTCCTTGATAGGGGGCTCTTTTAGTCTCTTTTTGTTGCCTCAGTGCATAGAACAGTGCCGAGCACATAGTAAAAACTTAATCAATAAATGTACCAATAAACATTTATTAAGAACTTACTAGTTATTAAGTACTTATTTATGAAGAACTTAATAAACATTGATTGATTAAAAGAGTTCATAGTAAGGAACAACATTCTGGTAGATATAAAAGGAGGAAAACCCAATGACTGTTCCTTTCTTGCCTTCTCCTTTGAATCTCCAATTGAATTTCTAAAGTTTGTTTTGTTTTACATTTATTATTAAGGATCGAGTATGGATTTTCCTACTGAGAGTTGCATTTTCACCTGGTGGCAGAGCATTTTTAGACTACACCTATAGACTGGTACAAGAATTCAAACCTTGCCCAACATGAATCACAGTGATAATATTAGGTCTGTTGGGAGCTATGACAACTTTTTACAAGTAATAGAAAGGTGCAAGTGGCAAGAAGGGAAAAGAATTATTTAAAGAGGTCCGAGATACATGAGTGAAATGGGACTAAATTAAGCAAAGGAAAATTCAGGCTGAATATCAAGGAAAAAAAATTCTAATGGCTTCTATGGAAACTCTATTACTAGAGTGAATTTAATACTGAACTTGAAACAGTACTTAGAAAGAGACAATAAGGAAGATGCCTAAACCAGATGGGAATTAATTTGCTCTCCTGGTGGTTCTTTTCTATTCCATGATTCTATGGCTACTTAAGGAAGAAAAGAGGATACAACTGTGTTGATCAAATAATACAGTAGCAGAGATGGGTCCAGAAAGATTCAAACTCTGTTTACTGACAAATCATCTACATGAAACCCATACCAAGGAAGCAGTAAATCATAATGAATAAATCATTATTATCTCCATTTGCAAACTTTATACCTCTCTTTGCCCAAATTATCTGCTTTCAGTTCCTCTCACACTCAAGAAAGAGTTGCAAAATATGAATTAGTTCCTAAGAATACACCCACAACCAATGCAGTAACTTAACTTATAATTAGAAATTTTTTAAAAATTAGAAAATTTGAGTAAAAGTATCAACTGATACCTAGTGGTTGTGAGACTGGAAAAGTCATGAATTTTCTGAGATTCAATTGTCTCATCTGTACAATGGGATAGAATTTCTGTAAATCACCTTCCAGGGTCAATATAAACAAAGGACTTGATAAACCTTGAAGTATGATACATAGAGGTGAACACAATTTCAATCAAAGCAAGCTAAACTTTAAGCTTTTTGCCAGCTTGAACTAATGGTTTTAAAGCCAGTAAAATGTATTTATTAAGTTTATAAGTTGTGCCAGACATTGTGCTAAGTGCTGGGAATACAAACAGTGAACCAAGGGGCTCACATTCTAGTATATTATAACAGAGTATTTTTCCCTATCAATGTACAATGTCTCAAGCTCTTCATATTAATGGAGAAGAATTGAGTCCTAGGATAATTAATCTCATTCTTTTATTCACTAATTGTTTGGCCCTACCTCTCTAGGAAACAGAGCTGTCTCATCATTAGAATGATCAGATTGGAATGGATGATCTATAGGCTTTCTACTAGATCTGAAACTTTATGGAAAAGGTTTTCTCAAGCTATTCTCTATTACCAAATTATGTGTAAGCTCCCTGAAGGCCAGAGATTATTTCATTTTCATCATTATATCCTAAACACCTAGTACAGTGTTTGCACCAAGTAGATACTTAATAAATGCCTGTCAAATTAAATGCAACTAAATTGAATTGGCTTTATGGAAATATCGCAGAAATTAAAATAAGTGAAAAAACTCTAAGGATGAAATTCTGCCAATCCCACTGACCAAGACACATATTACTAATATTAGAGTTTATACCCATAAATGAAAATTTTATCAATGGCTCTTGGTATTTTATACCTAGATCCATAGAAAGAATTACATCCTACAGACACAGAAGAGGCTCTGAATTTATAAAGGAAGTAATAGTGGTACACAAGTTGGATGTTTCTATTAAGGTTCTATCAATTGACAGCCCAGCTCAGTTCACAGAGGTTTAAAACTAAGACATAGATCACTAGATGATGTTTTACTTTAAAACAAGTGACCAAATAGTCTACTAAGGTAATGAAAGACTTCAGGCTATTAATGGAGAGGCAACTTCAACAATGAAAGAAATTATGAACCTTTTCAAGTACTAAAAATTCATTGAATTACTTTAGTTAGCCTTAATTCCTATTATGGTGCTAATACATGCATTGGTGAATTTTTCATACAAGCCCAAGCTACCTTATATATAATAAGGCTTTTTTATTAAATGAAATAAGTTGGTAGATAAGGAAGTTGAAGCACAGAGACTAAAATCTTGCACTTGAGGATAACTAAAGGACAAATGATACATCAAATGGATAGTTTTTAACCTGATGGTCCATGACTTTTTTTTTTTAAGTAAAGAACTATATTTTAATATATAGGGCAGCTAGATGGCATAAGGGATAGAGTCCTGGGCCTGGGGTCAAAAAAGACTCATTTCTGTGAGTCCAAATCCAGACTTATTAGCTTACATACATATTAGCTGTGTGATGCTAGTCAAGTAACCCTGTTTGCCTCAGTTTCCTCATCTGTAAAATGAGCTAGAGAATGAAATGGCAAACCCACTCTAGTATCTTTGCCAAGAAAACCTCATATAGGGTCATGAAGAATGTAACATAATTTTAAAATGATCCAATAGCAACATATTTCAATATAATTGGCTTTCTTTGTAATTCAATTTATTTTATGTAGTTATAACATTTTGATAAAGAATCCATAGATTTGCCCAGACTAACAAAGGAACCCAAGCTATAAAAAAAAAGAGTTAAGAATTCCTTGTTCTAAACAATAAATGTTAATTCCTACACAAATGAGAGTGATTTCATTTTCCTTTTGTTTTATTCAAGTTATGTTATCACTTGACTCTCAAGTCTATATTTTGACAACTAACTTCATTTTATTTTTTCATGTAACTGTGTGTGAAATGTATGTGAAAATGAATTTCATATATGTGTGTATTTACATATGTAAAATATATGCATAATGTATGCATTTCTTGCAATTAGAGAACTAAATATTTATTTAGCAGATCAACTTGATCAACTTGACAGATCAACCTGAATAGAATGTAAGCTATGAATTTTATGTTTTTAATTTGTTCCCTAATTTAGAAGTTATCTGGTACATAACTAATTATGCACATGTTGCCTCTCCCATTAAACCATACATTTCTTGAGGGCAGTGATTGTTTCTTTAGGGCAGAGATTGTTTCTTGAAGGCAGAAATTGTTTTTGCTTTCTCTTTGGAGGCTAAGTGCTGAGCACACCGCCAGGAACTTAGGTAAATGTTTGTTGATTATCTGATTAAAGAATTAGGATTCCCAGTAACTGAAATAACATTTTCAGATAATGACCTTCACATAATTATTTTATTTGGGAATCTACTCTCATGACTGTCTTGAGTGAGGAATCTAGCTTTGGAAATGGAGATTGCTGAACAATGATGATCATGAGGTTCTGTTCTAACCATGTCACTCAATTTAGCTCACAAACAATTGGGGTAAGAGATTTAATAACATTATGTATTGTTTGGAAGAACCCCATATGCCACAGAATAACAACAAAAATGGCTTATTGGGAGATGAACTCCAAGATAAGCAGAGAATGGTAAGAGAATATCTAGGTGCCCTTCAAGTTACCAGGCCCAGATGAACTACATTTTAGGGTAATAAAAGACCTGGCAGATGTAATCACTGAGCCATTGTCAGTGATTATGGAGAATGGAGAGAGGTGCTACAGGATTGAAGAAGGACGAATGAAGGATGGTCAGGGACAATATCTTCATATGAATATCAGCAATTATCCTATGAAAGCAGAAGATTTCTTTGTGTGCCTTCCATCACATAAGATGTCATCTAATTGACTGGAAGTCAAGTTAAAGTCACAATGCTCAAATACTCTTCTGTATCCCTTTGCCCCATTTCCCCAGACATATCAGACAATTTATCACTTTTCCTATGCTCACAATAAGTGGGAAGTGGGGGGAGCAAGGTTAAGCAAATGAGCCTGAATGTCCTTCTTCTCTTCTCTATTACTCAGGAGAAAAATATGCATTGATAAGATGGAATGGAATTATCTCTCCTTTACTTTCACTTTCTTCTCTCCACCCACCATATATATAGAAAGCCCAAGTCTAAAACAATTTGTTCTTACTAATAAATGCCAGTCCTAGAAGACAGATAGATGAGAGTTTTTCAGAAGCAGAGAGAAGTGCTGCCAGGCTTTCCTGCTCCCCAACACAGTAAGACAATGCAAGATCCAAGTTGAAATCAGGCCAATGCAGAGCAACACTCTTATTAGTAAAAAGTTCCAGAGGAAAATCCAGGAAGTAGCAAAAGTATACTTGCCTTGCTGTATCCAAAAGAAAAATTTAGTCTCCCCTCACACAAAAAAGACTTAAAGGGTGTCTAGCATGTACTTGGGGTCAAAAAATCTGGGTGCAAGTCCTTTTTTTACTAATTACTATTTACTCATTTATTATTATTTAATTAAATTACTAATTTATTAATTACTAGTAATTTAATTACTAACTACTAATCATATTACCTCTGGACAATAGTCCACTCAATTTCTCTAAACATCAGTTTCCTCATTTGTAAACAGTTATAATACTGTTTACATTGTATGCTTTGTAGAGGCATTATAAGGGAAGTGCTTTGGAAAGCATAAAATATTATATAAACATGCTATTATTATTTTATTTCTGAAACTTTATTGGGCTTTACAGGGTTGAGTAAAACCATTGAGTTGAGTGAAGGGACTCAGGATAGCTAATTGATGCAGTCGACAGAGAGCTGGCCAGGAGTCAGGAAGACTTATTTATTCAAGTTCAAATCTGGCCTCAGACATTTATCAGCTGTGGGATCCTGAACAAATCATTTTAACCATGTTTGACTCAGTTTCCTCAACTGTAAAAATGAGCTGGAGAAGGAAGCAACAAAACATTCCAGTATCTTTGCCAAGAAAGCTCCAAATGAAGCCATTAAGAATAGAACACAACTAAAAAACAACCAAGTAGCAACAAGAAAAGGAGACCTAAAGCTTTAGAACAATATGAAAGTTTTCATATGGTTGTGGTATCTTTCTCCTCTAAATATTATTATGGTTAAGGGTTTTCTAGACCAGTGGTGTCAAACTCAAATATAAACTGTGACCACTAACTCATAAATAAGGATCCCTGAGGGTCACAGATTAACTTAGAAAGCCACATTATCATTATTTATGTCCTATTATATCTTGATTTTTTTTTATCTATTATCTCTTTTCTGACCCAGATCTTCTATAGAATTCTACATTAAGCCAACCCTCAATTAAGTTTTGCTATTAGGTTTATACTGATCTATGGAAATTTGTTCTTATATAAATCATAAATTGAGGGATTATCTTTTGGCCATAATCAGTAATCCATTCACTCCTATTTTACCTCATCTGAATAAGTAACAAAGAATCAGACATTTTTCAATTGATATGTACAGGAGGTCAAAGATTCCTCTAAATAATTACATTTTCCCAATTTTACTAGGCTTATAAAAGCCTAAACAAATAAAAAATTAAAATAGCTGCACAATATTTTGCTTATAAATTTCAGGCTTGGAAAAACAAAAACAAAAACAAAAAACATTTCAATCAGACCATAATTTTCAATAGACCCTATATTCCAAATTATTCTCTTATCTCCCACTGCTCTACGACTGAACCCCTCGATACCCTGGCCCAGATTGCTATTGTGAAAAACAAACTCTCAAACAATCCATGGTCCAGAAGGAACAAATGGCAAGAAGATATGATAAGAAAATAAGAGAATAGATAAGAGAGTTAGACTTCAAAATTAGACTGACCTACTTTTATGGTACACCACCTCCATGCCTTTCTCTAATTATCATTTAGATCTGTTGAATTTTTTTGTATTTTTTTATCATGCTCCATGCAAATTCTGATAACAAATTCATTTGGATCAATAAAATTTTCCTTATAAAATGCAAAGTAATATAGAAAGGCTAAAGAATCCTGTCAAACCGCTCTTCTCACAAACCTAAGTAACCAAGGTAATGGAGTTATTTAATGAAGAATAGGAATAGCAAATGGGAGAGAAAAAATGGATCTTTTTGGAGCATAGAGAACTTTTATTGAGAAAAGAAGGCCTGGGGTTGACTATAACACCGTTCAGGAGCTTGGAGCTTGGAGGTAAGAGTATTGAAACAAATAATGTTTTTTCTCTTGTATTAATAACCAGCTGCTAATAATTAGGGAAATTCGGGTTTTTTCTTCTCCTTTCTATCTCTTCAATTCTTTACTACTAGGTCAAATCAACCCCTGAATAACAGGGCTGATAATAAGGTTGAATTTTAACATTTTTCTCAATCTTGTTCGGACCTCAACCAACTAGGGAAAATTACTTCTGATTAAAGAATAAAAAGAATTTAATCTGGGTGAATTCTTTAGTCCCCTCATCTGTCATTAGAACAGGTCCACCTCCCAATATTATATTCATTCTTCTCATTGTTACTCTCTCAGAGTTGATAGCAATCTATAACACTCACTCTTCCAAACATCAGTAGGCTGCCATGATCTGCCTTTGGTTCAAATGACCATCTTTTTATTAATTATTCACTATCCATAATTAACAAAAAATGATTAATTACCCATAAATTATACCTCTTGAAGTTGTCATAATAGTGCCTAACTCCTAGAGTTGTAGTAAGGCTCAAATAAGATAACATTTTCTTAACAGTGACAGGCACATAGTATACACTTAACAAAGTTTATTTCCTTCACTCCAAACTAGTCTTTTTGCTATTCCTTACACATCCTTCCTTTAGATTCACTTTCCCTCACACTCCCTGCAATGAGTTCCCTCTTCATTTCTTGTTGCCATCTTTCTCACAAATCCTTTGCCAGTTTCCTCAACTGCCAATATCTCCCTCTGCCATTACCTTTTGGTCTTTGAAATCCCTGAGCCTGACACAGAGTCTAACAGATAATAGATTCTTAATAAAGACTGACTGACTAATGAAGAAGAATGAAGAAACAGAGAAGGAAGTCTAAGACAAATTGTAACAATTTCAAAATTTTGCTCAGCAATAGTTCTTTCTCCTTTTCCTCTTTCTCATTCCCATGACCTGGAATTCAGGTTTCCATTATTACTAGTAAAGTAATAATAAATAGGACTTTTTGGTGAACAAAATAACTAAACAAACAAATATTCAAATAAATAAATAAAATTAAAGAAAACAAACCACCATTTATTATACTGATCTCTGGGCAGGGTGCTGTAAGTTCCAAACAACTAACTTATGAATCAAATTTTGAAATGCAGTCTTTCCTAAATCAGAGAAGACTTGTTTTAAGTATCCAATTTCAATGAATCATGATGATAGTGTTTACATTTACATTGTAGCTATATTACAAATTAGAAATTCTTGACATTTAAAAAAAACATACTGGTTTATTCCATGTAAATGTCAAAAAATGCAGGTATTTAAATAATTTTCCCATAGATGCAGAATTATTTTTTCCATGGAAATAAATATAAATGGTGACTAGGATCACAGACTAGCTCCCCCAAAATCCTATTTCTACCCATAATTCAGTTGAACTATAGCATCAATGACATTAACTTAAGATCTTTCCACAATTTCTCCCATTTCAATTTTTATGGTTACCTAAATAACATAGTTCACACTCCGGGACCATGCTTTTCCACAACAGGAATAAGAAAAATATTTTACATGGATGGGCAATTGTATATCAAATGGCCTATGCAGATTAAACTAAGGTTGGAATACACATTATAAAAGATGATAAAATGAGATAACTTGGAAGTCACTTTTGTCCTTCTTGGTATGGATAAGAAGGCCCCAAGCATACATTTCATAATTGGTGCTACAATGAATATTATCTAGTCACATTCCCTAACTATAGTCTGTTGCCCTGATATGAAAAACATATCAACTTGCTGCCCTATATCTCTACTCTGAATCCCTATAATTCTGAATTATGAGTTATCCAAGATGAATGTTTTCCATGACTCACACTCCCTAATCTGTTTTCCATCTTTGTAAGCTCTATATCTTCAATATTACTATCTCAATCTCCTCTTACTTTCTCTTCCATTATATCCTCTGAAACTCCCATTTTCTAGTATTAAAAATTGACCCTATACTTACTCTTCCTGTGACTTTGCATACAAAATCTTCCTCCCCTTGCCATCATTGCTTATATATGTTGTTTTTTCCTATTAAAATGTAAGTTCCTTGTGTCTCTAGCACATAGTAGAGTAGCTATCATTAGTCAATATTTAATAAATGTTTTTCATTTATTTATTCATCATTAATTTGAATTAGATTAAATTTAAATATCTGATTTGTGGCTTTTGTGACTTTTTGCCAAGAGACTTTTATACTATCCTCTAATCCTATGTTGGAAACAGCAAATTAGTCATTTGATGCCTGATGAAAAAAAAACCCTCCATCCCAAGGAAAAAGAAAGAAGACTATTCTATGAAACAATTACAAAACTAGCCAGGTGAGATATGTTCTCATTAGAAAGAAAGTGAAACAAAGTGCTGAATATACTATGTTTATGATGGACTCTTGTACGCAGGTATCATACTTTAAAATGATGAAGAAATGCTTACATACTGCTCCATATTCTATGTACAATTCTTGAGGCATTCTTCAGACTCATTTTCAATATGAAATAAGATGCTGTGTCTTGTGAATGGGAGAGTTGTCATTTGAATATATTTACAGCATCTTAAAATCTGTTGTGGGACTTATGACTTGTCCCCTACATTCCTTCTTCATTGTTGTATATTTAACTTTATGTCTGTCATGCACGGCAAGTATCTCAGTATCCTACTGTTAACCAAGCATTAGAGCAAAGAAAGGGAAAAAAAATGAAAGAGACAGAAGCAACAACAACAAACAAAACAGAAATAAAGTAGTAGAAAAAGAGGGAAGCTTATAAACCTTATCTGGGCCTTGATTCAAAACAAATTCTTTTTCTACCCAATAAAATATTGCCAAAAAACTTGCTAAAGTGCAAACACTCATTCATCAAGAACCTGAAAAATTTACAGTGGATTTCCTGCCGACTTGCAGGGCTACTGGATCCTGCTGAGATAAAACTATCAGGGATATGACAGACATTTGAATAAACCATTCTATCATGCAAAGGAGGTTTTGCAAGAGGCAAACTTTTAGATTTATTTCTATATACCTTGTAGGAACAAAATAAATACAAAGGACAGGAAATCACTGGAGGAAAGGTGGGGAAGGGGAAGAATTGCCCATGACTGCAGACTAGTGTTGTAATCGGCTCAATAGCCAGACAGATCCCACTTGTTGACAAAAATAAACTTCATGAATCTTTAAACTCTGATTTTTAGGTCATCTAGGCAATCATTAATTCAAGATCACTGTTCTATATATCTACTTCACCACACACATTGATATGCTCCTAAGACGAAAAATTGATCAGACTGTAAGGAGTATTAGTTTTTTGTCCTGTGTTCTTTAGGAGGACCATAGCATCAGAGAGGTAATACCATTATACACAAGGGAGGGAGAACTGTGCAAAATCACCAGCCTCACTTTCTCCCTCAGTGTCACCTGAGTCCAGTGGCAAGATGCAGTTCTCAACTAGAGATGATCCTGGATACTTTTTAAGCTAAGATCTTTAACTGATTTCAGTCTAATTGAGACAACACCCAATCAATCAGTGATTAAGGCTAGATAAGAACTGAATCAAAGACTGGTCTCATAACTAGTCAAAAAAAAAATCCAGCCAGCGAGGGGAAGGCCCTCAAGTTTTCTTGTCCAAAACAGAAATAGATGCTATTTACATTCTCTTAGAGCGGATTGGATGGTTGATTGGTTGATTTTGTCCTTTGTTTTAGAAGAGGACCAAAATGACATCACTATGTTAGAATCAAGTGACAGTATGTCTGGCTGTGACTGATTAGACTATGACAAGCTCGGAATGCTCTGCCACAAGTTGGACACAAATAGTCCATATGAACATTTGGGGTAGCTTCTTTAATTTTGTACATCTTATGTTTCCTTTGAGCTAATTCAATTCTATTTTGCACATAAAGCACAGGACTTTCTCTGATGAAGGCATGCCATGCTGGACAGTTCTGTGCCAGTATCTTCCATGTCATACAATCAATTCTGAAGTTCTTAAAAGAGACCTTGAGAGTGTCCTTGAATTGCTTTTTTCTGACTACCTTGCGAGTGTTTGCCCTGTATGAGTTCTCAATAGAATGAATGTCTTTGGCATTCAAACATTGTGGCTAACCCAGTGGACTTGTACTCTCTGCAGCTGAATTGGAATGCTTGGCAATTTAATTTGAGAAAGGACCTCAGTGTCTCGTATCTTATCCTAACAGGTAATCTTTGGAATCTTCTTTAAACATTTCAGATGGAAGCAATTCAGTTTCCTGGCATGGCAGTGATATATCATACAATTTTCACAGGCATACAATGAGGTCAGCACAACGGCTTTGAGGATCTTCAGTTTAGTAGTCACTCTAATGCCTCTCCTCTCCCACACTTTTCTTTGGAGGCTCCCAAACAATGAGCTAGCTCTGGTAATAAGTATGTCAATATCATTATCAATATGGACATCCTTGGAAAGTATATTGTCAAGATAAGTGTTCATAGCATTCAGAACTTCACCATTTACTGTATCTGAGTTGTACTAGTTCTGAGTTGCTGCAATTTAGAAAATGTTTAAAAAAACTTTAATGGGCCAATTGCATCAAAAATTTTTTAAATGGTATATGTGGAACTCATCTGAGCATGATTCTATTCCTGAGATAACTTTCAAATATACAATAATCAGGACCATGACCAAGTGGAACATGACCTGGGACCTATCAATGGTCTATCAATGGGTCTATCAATGGAATCAGTCACTGAAAGCCAGTGATTTAGATTGAAATCCTAACCTGTAAACTTCAATATATCTTGTAAGATTTCAGTGATCAAAACTTACATTCCTTTTGGCAGAGCATCTGCAGGTGAAGTTATGACACTCTATGTGCACAGAAGGAAGGGAAGGGGGGGCCGGGAAAGAAAAGCTAATCAAAGAAGGGAAAATGAAGCTATGTTGCTCAACAGGCCAATTACAGTTGTGTAAACAATGGGGCAGCTTAAAAAGTAAAATATAACTTCTCATTAGATACTTTATACTTGATGGGAAATTACCAATGTTCCTAAAGACTTTATTATCCTGCTTCTCACACCCCAACTTTCATAAGACTGAATATTATTATATATCAGGGCCAGCAGGTCTTCCTGCCAAATAGAAAGCAGAGTCTGTTGGAAAAGAAGAAGGAATAGAACTAGACTGGCAAAGATTCCCTATTCCATTGAGATGAGATGTTGAGCCTCCAGGGATGATCCTTTTCTGTGACTGTACCCTTCCCCTAGACACATAAGTACCAGCACATGCACTCATCCATGAATGCAGTGTGAGTGGAGGGAAAGAAAGGTGATGAGTTGACAGCGTATGCTAAAGGATATCCAGAGAAGCTGCTTCTGAATAGCAAGAGATACATAAAGACTGGCAAAAAGCCACAGGCACCATGTGTCAGTGGAATAATCTTTTGAAGGAGTGAATCAAGCCAAATTTAAAAGATGATGATGGGAAGAAAGAAGTTCTTTTTTCTTTTCTTCATCCCATTCCTTTTAGAATCAACCTAACCTTTCTATCTTTTCAAGGAATAAGAAAATAATTTAGGTATGAGTCAAATAATATACATACTCTTATTATAGAACACCAGAGTCTATCCCTGTCTTTACTCCCCTCTCCCCAGATGTACTGCTATCTTCACTTTCACCCTGCAGATAGAAAAATATTAATTTAAGGCATATCAAAACACATTTTTATAATGTATAAATATAATACCCAATGGACTCCTGAGAGATACACAAAATTAATCCCACTTGTGAAGGCCTTAATATTAGCTCTTTCCTCCTGGGATGAATTTAAAATCCCACAAAAGCCCTTGATTTATTTCCTTCCTACACAACAGCAACAAACACTCACATAATTTTTAAATAATGTAAAATATCACTTTAATGCTATACAGAGAGAATAAGTGAGAGTACTAGGAATGGATACTTGAAGATAGAGGTACTTAGGGGTCTCATCTTCCCTCAACGTATGTGCAGAATACCATTAAAATTATGTGCTTGAATCACAGAGATAAGTTTTAACTGATACAGAAATAAGCTTAATCCACTTCTACATTTTATTTCTACAATGTCTCTTCTGAAGATTACTTGAAGGCTATAAGAACTTGTGTCACTTCCTTTGGAAACCTACAAAGAAGTCAGTGAAGTCCCATTAACCTAAATTTATTTGGGTCACTTTAATTTTATTCAGTATCAGCAATTCTTAGTTCTGATCTGAGTTGCTGCAATTTAGAAAATGTCCTCACTTTAATGGGCCAATTGCATCAAAAATTTTAAGAATTGTATATTTGGAAGTCATCTGAATAGCATAACAATTCAACTTTTCTTTATTCAGCCAAAAATTGCATTCAGCTTTCAGCAGGAAGTTATTTCTTTTATCTCAATCCATTTCTATCTGTAGGAACTAGCAATAGGAAAAGAATGACTTAGAACAGTACAAGAAGGCTAAAAACCAATGATAAGAATAATTTAATTACCCAGCTCACATTTTGAGTATTTATTACTATCTGTAATCCACTGATCCCAAATATCATTCAATGACTATTACCCCCTTCAAATCTGGAACAGAACTCTCCTATAAACTCTAGTCTGTATCTCCCTTCTTAGGTTAACCCACTCAATTTTGGAACCCTCCAGTAACTTGTGCTTGATCAGAAAATGAAAGAATACACTTCCCTAAGTGACTATATCTACTTAGCAAAAACCCAAACCAAAGCAAAACATAATTCACATCTTTAGATATCTTTCCACCCATCCTGTAGTTTCCTCCTCCACTTCTTCTGGGAACAGTAAACAAAGCTATTCTACTATGGATTCTGGAAAGGTCGTGATAGTCAACTGACTTTTGGCACCATTCCTGTGACTTCCCAAATGAAAACTTCTTTCCATGGACAATACTTCCTAATATGTATTTATTTTTTTCTTACTAGAAACAGAATGTAAAATCTTTGAGGACAGTTTAGACCATTTTACTATTTAGTGTGTTCCAACACCTACTATAGTGTCTTTGAAGTAGTAGCTTTTAAAAAAATGATACTTCATTTCAATTCAGTGGGTCATTTGATTAATAAATTGGGTCCTTATAACTTTTAAATTGTGACTCTTAATTTCTGTATTAACAAAAATAGCATTTTAAAGTAAGCCCAGAGGTAGCTAGATGGCTCAGTGGACAGAGCACCAGCCCTGAAGTCAGGAGAATCTGAGTTCAAATTTGACCTCAAACACTTAACACCTCCTAGCTGTGTGATCTGGGCAAGTCACTTAACCCCAGTTGCCTCAGAAAAAAAAAATAATAAGCCCAATCCCACATATACTTTTCCAAAGACATTAGGCATTGCATTGTCTTTTAGTGGATATGAGGGGTTAAGGGAAAATTAAACCTTCAGTTTTGTTTCTTTTTTTCTTTTTCAGTTGGGAAGGGAAAAGAAATAGAAAAAAAAATACTCAATGAAAAAAAATTAATTGTAAATTAACACTTCACTAAATTGCTTTAAATTTCCCCTCATTTATACAAAGACTTGGTTGGCATTTGCCCACACTTTTCCAGGTGAAAAACTGTACCTTAAATATACAATTGTAGGCACTTAATAAATGTTTATTGAATTAAATTGAATTGAACCACTTTAAATATAAATATCACTGCTACATTACCATAGGCATTCATGAAAATGTGGAAGAATAAAGACAAAAAGAAATAGGAGGTCTTATGAAACAGAAGAAAATAAAAGAGAAAATTAACACCATTTAACTTTCATAATATTTTCAACTATGCCATAATCTTCCATTAAAATTAATGGAGTAGCAGAGTTCCCTCTACCCCCAAGCCAGTTTTACTACATGATCCATCATACTTATTTTGTAACAATAGTAAGTCCTCTTGGATCTGTGTGCAAATTTTGAAATAAAGAAAATTCACTTCCTTATCTTTGTCATTTGGAAAATGACACCTTTTAAGCCAATAATGCAATACTTAGGGAAAATGGAGCAATAGCAAAAATATGACAGCACAAGAGATGCAAATTAGTGCTAAAATGGAGAAAATCATCATTTTCTTTTTTTTTTAAGTGTGGTAATTCCAATTCCAATCTTCTCTGCTACTCGTGTTTTGAATAGCACTTAAAATTTCAGTTTTCCACAAAGAACCTCTATTCTTACATTTATTATTTTTCATATTACTAACTCATCAGTAAATTTCAAGACAAATAACTAAGAGGGGGGAAAATAAAGCATTTGTAATGAGGAATCGAAATCCTTATGATTGTGTCCATTTTCCCTTTTAGGAGTCTATTCTCCAATGCACTTGCAGAAATTTGTATGGCTAAAACCCATTAATGCTAATGTAGCTAGTTATGGCCATACAGTACTTGTATTGCTCATGAATAGCACAGATCTACTGCCTACTTTACTGACCCACAAAACCCAGCTACACTTGTGATAAAATTGAACAGTGTCTTGCAATTTCATCCCTTAATTGAGATCCCAGCATATGGCAAGAATCCAAAACTCTAACTCAGGCTGTTTATCTTTCAATACTTTCAAGTCACTTACTGGCCAAAAAAAGAAATTACAGTGTGATTTAAAGTAAAAGCAGTCAGCTTACTGCCCTCTTCTTTTTCTCCTTTTCCTTTTCTCTCTCTCAATCTTACTTCTTTTCTTTTTAACAAACGTTAAATTACCATAACTATGTGTCCTCCAACCATTTGTCACTGCTGCGAATAGTCCTAA